>NW_016107358.1:2048942-2084925 GCF_001604975.1 Cebus imitator | reverse complement strand
TTTTTTTTTGAGATGGAGTCTTGCTCTGTCACCTCGGCGGGAGTGCCGTGGCTCCACCTCAGCTCACTGGAGCCTCCACCTCCCTGGCTCAAGCAATTCTTCTGCCTCATCCTACTGAGTAACTGGGATTACAGGTGTGCACCACCACACCCAGCTGATTTTTGTACTTTTAGTAGAGATGGAGTTTTACCATGTTGGCCAGGCTGGTCTCAAACTCCTGATCTCAAGTGATCCTCACTCTTCCACTTATTTCATCACTAAATGAGGTATATTTCTTTTAACAACTAGTCTGTGGCTTACCTAATTACTTAATGTATTATTTCCAGTTCCCGTTAGTAGCATGGTCCCCAAACTTGCCGTTTCATTGGCTACATCATTTCCCACTGTCCTTTGTATGATAGTTTGCGTAGCCACTAACATCAATCTGTTGGGTTATCTTATTTTTCACGATTACATGTGGCAGTGAGTTGTATGAAAGAGTTGCACTTATAGAATCCTAGGGATATGAGAGGTCATCCTTCTGTTGCATAGCACAGACCAACCTTTTCATTTTATGAACCACAAAATGGAGCCTTGATATATTTAAAAATTATCCTGTATGTCTTTTCGCCCCTTTAAGATGATTCCTTACTTTGCCACTGATGACGGATTATTTAGGAATGGAAAAAATCAAGGGCAAGGGAAACTCCTCTTTCCATTAACTAGCAGGAGTGTCCCCAGCAGCAAAGGTCAAAAAAAAAAAAAAAAAAAACTTAATGCAAACTTGCTTAAGCAAAATAGTAATTTATTAACTGTCAGTGAAAAGTTCATGGGTAGTACTGGCTTGATCAAAGGGGTCAAATGATGTCACTAGTCCTTGTTTCTTTCCTTTCCTTGGCTCTGTCTCCCACGGCATTTTCAAAGGGATTCTCTCCCCTCCTGTTCCAGCTGCCTCTTCTGTTTCAAGTTCAGTGGGGAGATGAATTCTGAAGAGTCAGATGATAAGAGTTCAAATAAGCATGGGCCTAGCCTTTCTGACTTTTAGATATGGCTGCCATAGTGAGAATGGGCTAAGAGGTGGAGGACCACTGGCACACATGAAGGTCACAGAGTCAGAGTTGTTAGGGCTAAAAGGGCATTTATAGGTCCCTGTATCAGTTACTGATTGCTGCATAAATCTACCCCAAAACCTAGTGGCTTAAGATAATACCTTATTATATCTGGTGATTCTTTGAGTCAGAAATTCAGACAGGGTACAGAGTAGATGTCCTGCAATTGCTCTGTGGTTTCTGGACCTCGGCTGATAGCTGACCAAACGTTTCTCCCCTTCCCTCATTCCAGTCTTTCTTCCTCCCCCACCTTGACCTTTCTCACAGCATGGCAGCTCCAGTCTAAGTCAGCCTCCTTATGTGGAAGCTCCGGGCTCCCAGAGAGAACATGCCAAGAGATACGCAGTGGAAGCTGCCACTTTCTTAAGGCGTGATGCCGAAAACTAGCAAACCCTCGTTTCCTTCTTACTCTGTTGGTCAAGCAGTCACAGAGCTCTTTCGATTCAAGGGCGCAGGACCTAGCCCCTACCTCTTGATGGTGATGAGAGAGTGTCAAAGAATATGCATGCAGCCGTCTTTCATCTGCTGTGGCCATCTAGTCATGTAGCTTTTTCTCAGATTAAAAACCTGAGGCCTGAGAGGAGCAGCAATTAGTCTAATTTCTCTGAGCCCTCTTTTTGGAAATAAAATAAAAATAACAACCAGGACAGAAACCCATACCCTACCCAGCCAGAGTACCTGTAATCACCACTTTATTTATTTATTTTTTTTTTGAGACAGAGTCTCGCACTGTCACCTGGGTTGCAGTGCAATGGCGCCATCTCAGCTCACTTCAACCTCTGCCCCTCGGTTCATGAAATTTTCCTGTCTCAGCCTCCCAAGTGATTATAGGTGCTGTGATTACAGGTGCACATCACTACACCTGGCTAATTTTTTTTGTATTTTTAGTAGAGACGGGGTTTCACTGTGTTGGCCAGACTGGTCTTGAACTTCTGACCTCGTGATCCACCCGCCTCGGCCTCCTAACGTGCTGGGATTACATGTACTCACCACTTTTTGCCACTGTCTCCTTTTGCTCCATGCCACTGAGCCATGGGGGTACATAGTGGGGTAACGGCCAGGGTATATTGTTTTCTCTTTGCAAATAAGATGCTGGCAAATTGCTGCTTGTCAGTGTCTAGGGAGCTGCTTTGCATCAGCCTCAGGCTCCTTGGCTCTGCTGGGAGCTAGGACACCTTTCTCAGCCAGAGAGAGAGAGAGAGGGAGAGCCTTTTTTGATTGGGTTGTAGAGGGCATCTTTGCTTGTTGCATTTTTGCTCCCTGGGTGGGGTGTGGAGGTTGGGGTAGAAAGGACTGAGGATTACAGTTCCTTGTTGGGCAACCTTTTCTTCCCCTCTACCCAAAACTCCTCCCATTGATTAGTGGGCCACTGATGCATGCCTGTTGGAAAGCCATTTTATAACCTAATATTGCAATGTTTTCTGGGTTTATTATCTTCCTCCAGCCTACGGCTTCACACCATGTGGTGTGCATGCGTGCACACAAGGAAGAGAGCAGAGAGGGAAGGAAAACAGCTTTCCCCATTCCTTCTTCCTTCTGAGAGGAAGAAAAATTTACATTCTTTCCTCACATAGGACTTGATGTCTGGTTTCTAGGTGTCTGAAGCAGCAGGGGAGAGATGGTCAGAGCACATGATCATGGAGGGTATTTTAGCAATTGGTCAGAAATCCAATTAAGTCTCCTAAAGGTGGGAACTTTCTTCTCTCCTGAGTTATCTTTTACCAAGTGTGAGGACAATTATTATTATTTTTTAATATTCTTACATTTCATGTATTGTGCCTCAAAAACAGGCAGTCTTCATGGATAGGCAAGACAGTTATGTTAATTTAGAATTTGTTTATGACCTAGGGGACCTGAGAAAGAATAAATTAACAATTCAGAATTAAATGTGGATGTGTCTGTGCATGTCTACATATGCATGCACGCATGCATGCTGAGAAGCAGTGTATCTTTAACATTACAAATCAGATAAAAAGAAATCTCAAAAGCATACATATTGGGCTGGGGAGTAGGTTGAGGTGAAGAAATTAATTAAATGTAACATTCTTTGATTTCCTTACATTAACTCCTTTATAAATCAAAGAAAGAGAGGTCTTCTAACCAGAAGATGCAATCTAATTGATGTTCTTTTGTTTTTTAATCCTAGCAAATTAAAGAGACATTGCCAGTGATGTTTTTAGTTCCTTCAGGAAGAATGTGATTCCTGCTCACACCTGTAAAGTGTAATTTTAGTATATATTTAAAGTTTGCCATTGTTTTCCTAACCTGAGCATTTGGGGGAAATTCTGAGCCTTGGAGATGAACAATTAGCTTGAAATAATTATATTTAAGAAGAAAAATCTGTTGGTACACAAGGGTCAGTGGCTCTAGTCTTAGTATCTGATGGGTTGATTTCATCATTACCTTTGGAATCAGAAACTTTTTTTTTTTTTTTTTTTTTTTTAAAGACAGGGTCTTCCTTTGTTGCCCAGGCCAGAGTTGTGGTGCACTGGTGCAATCGTGGCTCACTGCAGCCTCAGCGACCTCCCAGGCCCCAGCAATCCTTGCGCCTCAGCAGTGGCTGGTACCATAGGCATAAGCCATCACACCCAGCTACGTTTTTGTTTTTTCTAGAGACAGAGTCTTACTCTGTTCCCTAGGCTGTTCTCAACCTCCTGGGCTCTAGCGATCCTCCCGCCTTCAGCCTCCCAAAGTGCTGAGATTACAGGTAGGGTTCAGCAGCTTCTTAAAGGTGGCTGATACGGACAATCATATGCTGAGCACAGAAGGATGGTGAGGGTGGGGTGAAGGTTGGGGAAGATTGGGAGGGGGCCTGGTAGACCATATCTGCTCTCCAAGCTTCATCACAGCCCCAGGCATCTTATAACTTCAATTCTCACTTTATCTTTAACTCTTTTCTGAGGACTCCCAAATTCAGAATGCAGAGGTGTGGTTATTTTGATCACGTTTCTGAAGTGTCTTTTACTTGTAAGATGAAGCAAAGCAGTACTTGCTTTTTTTGCCCTTCCAGTGGAATGTTTGTGTATGCACTTTGAATAATTTCTACATACCGCTGCTGCACTGTTTCCCCAATGTACAATCCTACAAGTCCTTCTACATGCTTCATATGAAAATCAAGCAAAACTAAGCAAGGTGACAGCATCCTGGGAGCAGGAGACCGAGGTCTAATCTTGGGCCATCCTTTACCTTGCAGCTTACCTAACCTCTGAGCCTCCTTCCAGCCTCATTCATGTTGATCAGCTCCCTGGGTTGCTGTAAGAATAAAGCCCAGGGACACTTGAGAGTATTCTGGAAGGGTAGAAAGCTCCACACACAAGAGGTTACGTAATTATGTTCCAAGATCACTCACAGCTGTCAAGTGCGGCACACTGACATCCTCATGCTCCTTCACTGTTGAGAAGCAGCTGTTACTTTCATTTCAGCCTCTCCCTTCTCCATATGCCGGATTGAGGAGAAGTGAATGAATTAAAAATCTGTTGGGGGTGGGGAAAACCATCTGAGGTGTCTTCTGTCTGGTTTTTCATCTGTGAGTATTTCAAGGTTTAATATTCCTATTGAAACTGCAAGATGGGTGTATAAGCAGTGTAGGAAGAGGAATGTGGAACTGGAGTCACTCTGAAAATGAAACAGTAGGAGTAACAGTGCTCTGGGGGAGAGGGTAGTCACTGACTATGACTCTTAAAAATGGGGCCAGATGTGGTGGGCCACACTGGTAATTATAGCACTTTGAGAGGCTGAGGCGGGCAGATCGTCTGAGGTCAGGAGTTCGAGAGCAGCCTGGCCAACTTGGCGAAACCCCATCTCTACTAAAAATACAAAAATTAGCTGGGTGTGGTGGCAGTTGCCTGTAGTCCCTGCTACTTGGGAGGCTGAGGCAGGAGAATTGCTTGAACCAGGGAGGCAGAGGTTGCAATGAGCCGAGATCCTGCCATTGTACTCCAACCTGGGTGACAAGAGTGAAACTCTGTTTCATAAAAAAAAAAAAAAAAAACGGAGTTGGGGCCAGGCACGGTGGTTCACACTTGTAATCCCAGTTCTTTAGGAGGGCAAGGCTGGAGGATCGCTTTAGGCCAGTAGTTCAAGAGCAGCCTGGACAACACAGCAAGACCCTATTTCTGCAACAACAATGATAATAACATTAAAAAGAGAACTATCCGAGCACCTGTGGGGTTTCCTGGACTAGTTCACACACAAACTGAGGTGCTTCAGCACAGCTCTTGAGGTTTATTTCTTGTTCTTCCCTCCTCATACCCCATATTTGTCTATATCTGGAAGAGTCAGGCCAGGGCCTTTTGACATTCCCTAGAAAGTACTTCCCTACCTTGCTCACCTGGAGCATGCCTACTTTTTAAAGATCTAGCACAAATGTGAACTTTACAAAAAGTCTTCCCCGATATCCACTGCAACAAAGGATTATTCTTCACTTTCTGTTACCTCTATAAGTGCCTCTGTCACAGCATCTGCTGCTGTGGTAAATGTCATGTTTTCACATTTTCTTGGTGGGGAGTGTCTTGGTCCATTTAGGTTGCTATAACGAAGTATCATAGACTGGGTGGGTTATAAACTACAGAAATTAATTTCCCACAGTTCTAGAGTCTGGAAGGGTTAATTAAGATCAAGGCTCTGGCAGATTTGGTGTCTGGTGAGGCTTCCTTTCCTGGTTCATAGACAGCTGTCATTTCACTGTGTCCTCACATGATGGAAGAGAAAGGGGGCTGTCTGAAGTCTCAATTCACGAGAAATTCCATTCACAAGGGCTCTGCTTTTATGACCTAGATACTTCTCGGAGGCTCCATCACCTAATGATCATCACCTTGGTGATTAGGGTTTCAATATGAATTTTGGGGGGACACAAACATTCAGACTGTGTAGTAGACAGTGAGCTCTTTAAGGACAGGAATCACGTCCTCTTCATTTTTGTCTTCTTAGGGTACTGCAGCAGTTTTGTCACATATTAAATACTCAGTAAATGTTTAATAAGTGTATGAATGAGCTACAAAGAAAAAAACTAAACTTACACCATGTGCTATCGTTCCTTTTGATTCAAGAATTAACGTTAGTGCCCCACCATATTTCCCACTTGGAAAACAACTATTAGTTCTGTAGATATAGACAGAATGTCACCGAGTTGGGCATCAGTGTAATGCCTTAGCTTTCTAGGGCTACTATAACAAATCCAATTGGGTGGCCTAAAACAAAGGTATTGTCTCTCAGTTCTGGAGTCTAGAAGTCTGAACTCAAGGAGCTGGCAGGCCAGTGCTGCCTCTGAAGGCTTTAGGGGAGAGTCTTCCTTGCCTCTTCCTAGCTTCTGGTGGCTGCTGGCAGTCCTTGGTGTTCCTTGCCTTGCAGCTGTAGCACTTCAGTTTCTGCCTCTATAACCACTGCTATGGTCTGAAATGTTTGTGTCCCCTCAAAATTCGTATATTGAAACCTAATCCCCAGGGCAATCGTATTGAAAGATGGGACCTTCAGGAGGTGATTAGGTCATGAGGGCTCTGCCCTTGTCAGTGGGATTGGTGCCCTTATAAAAGAGGCCTCAAAGAGCTTGTTCTCCCTTCTGCTGTGGGAGTGTGCAGCAACAAGGCACCATTTTTCGAATCGGAAGCAAGCCCTCCCCAGGCACAGAATCTGCCAGTGCCTCAACCTTGGACTTCCCAGCCCTAAGAACTATGAATAATACATTTACATTGTTAGTAAATTACCAGTTTAAGATATTTTGTCATAGCAGCCCAAATGGAACCACAACAGCCATCTCCTGTCTGTGTATGTCCACGTCCAAATTTCCTTTTTGTCTTAAGCTTACGAGTCATTGGATTCAGGGCTCACCCTAATTCAGCGTGACCACATATTAACATGATTACTTCCACAAAGACTCTGTTACCAAATAAGGTCACAGCTAAAGGAGCAGGGAGAGTTAGGACTTGAACATATCTCTTTTGCAGGACACGATTCAGCTGACAACAGTACATCCATCTTATCATGGAATCTTGACTCCTTAGCTCCTCAGTCTCTCCTCTAAATGGTCACCCAGCCTCTGTTTCAGCACCCTGAGGAATTTACTTCTTCTAGAGGCAAATTTCCATGTTTGGGCAGCAGCTTTCTGAGAATTATTATGATTGAACCCAAATCCATCTCCCTGCTTTCCTGTTATTCTACAATTAGAATCAATATGGAATGCAGTCTTCTTCAAGTTTCAGAGAGAGAGAGAGCTTTAAGTTTTTAAGATGCTGCTCCTGGCCTCCTCTCTGAATATTCCCAGTTCCTTCAAATCTTCATCCAGTCTCTGGTTTCCTGACCACACTTCCCCCACACTGACAGAACTTTCAGGGTGTTGGTTGAAACAGGTGTGGTAAGAGCAGCACGGATCAAAGCAGATACATTTCCTTCCAGAGTCTGCTTCTGTTCCTGCAGCACACAGCCTTGGCTGCCAAAGCACACTCTTGAAACATTGGAATTTACTCTTGGTTTCATGTAATGTTGCTAAACTGTGTTCCTCTTACTGAGCATTTTGACCCCAAGACCAGGGCTTGGCTCTTGTATGATTATAGTTTACTCTGCTGTACGTGGCCTGTTGCCCCAGTTTGTGGAAACACTTTTATCATAATGTGGTCATTGCACTTTGTACGATAATGGATTGTGGTGGGGGGAGAGTAGAGGCATGGTTCATGGTAGAAATGGGTCTGTGTTAAAGGTCACAGTGCTGCCGCATCTTTCCCAGATACCTTATCAGAGCAGGACCCAGATCTGATTTGGGGATGGCTATGGAAAAGGCTTTAGGATTTTGTACTGTTACTCTAGACAACTGAGGAGGATGCAGCTCTCTCATACCATTTAGCGGGGTCTCCTCTGACACTTGGGTACTAATTAGATGCATGTAGATGCTGGCAATCCCAGCCCCTTTCTATTTGAATGAATGCATAGATGGTCAGAACCAGAACCACAGGAGACTTGGAGATGATAACTTGCAGGATTGAGAACATGAGCCCCAGAAGTCAGACAGATTTGTATACCTGGCTCCATCTCTTGTTAGTGACTTTGGAGAAAGTATTTTGTAAAATTGGGTTAATAATAGTATCAACTCATAGAGTTGTTACAGTAATTCCCATTTAATTTTAGCTGAGATGCAGTCAGCAAGGGAACCTGAGACCCGAAGAAGTCCATTGATTTGCCTGAGGTCACTTGTGTGTCCACCTAAACCGTGAACGATGTTAAGCCTTGTAGTTTCTAGTTTAATGCTCCTTCTTTTTTGCTTGTTTGTTTGTGTTTTGTTTTGAGATGGAGTTTCGCTCTTGTTGCCCAGACTGGAGTGCAGTGGTGTGATCTCGGCTCACTGCAACCTCTGCCTCCTAAATTCAAGTGATTCTCCTGTCTCAGCCTCCTGAGTAGCTGAGATTACAGGCACCCGCCACTACACCCGGCTAAGTTTTGGTATTTTTAGTAGAGACACAGTTTCACCATGTTGGCCAGGCCGGTCTCAAACTCCTGACCTCAGGTGATCTGCTCGCCACGGACTCCCAAAGTGTTGGGATTACAGGCGCGTGCCACCACTCCTGGCCAGTGCTCTTTCTTTTCAACTAGTCTAGCACTTTAGAAATCATCAGATTATATTATTATTTTTTATCATTCTGCTTTTATTTACTGAATAAAGGAAGATAAATACATAGACTTGGTATTTAAAACCTTTCTCACTAAAATATTGATTGAGTTTCTCTGTGTTGTTTATGGGTTTGTTTCAGCTGTGTCTGGATTACCTGTGTCTGGATTGTTGCCCTCTGAGACAGGGACATAAAGAGGGGACGTTGCCCCAGACCTTGCTTTTTCTCAAGACTTGATAGTCTCCCACTTCTGCTGGCAGAGCGGGCTCCCAGGGCGGGCTGGCTGGCAGCACGTGCAGACAATCTCTGCATATTCAGCAACTGCTTGCATCCTGAAGCCACACTCTCTCCATTTGATTTGCAATGTGGACTATATTTTCTCTCAATTTCTGCGAATTGGAGAGGTGCATTGTGCCAGCTTTCTTAAATTGCCACAATCAATATTCTACTGCCTTTATTTTTTATGCACGCTAATGATTTTTCTCCATTTGAAATATACTGTTTCCCAGATCAGTCTCTGCAACGTTAAAGTAAATAAATAAATAAAGTCATCCCCCAGTTTTAAAAAGAGCCTTCTGTGTCAGGGTAAATTTCTGCCCAGCAATTTGTGGCATGAAGCTGAACCGGAGGTAGAAAATAAACTGCTGTGCTGTGTGGAGACCCTGGTTGGCTTTTCTGGATTGGTCAGCACATGGCCAAGAGTGAAGAGGGAGGGAGGCTTTTGGCTCAGAAAACTGCCTGGCCATGTGGGGAACAGTTTGGAGGCCTGTGCTGCATTCATTGGCTTTCAGGAATCATCTTCCACCCCCTAGCTGAACGGCTTTCTAACAGGGCCTGAGTAATTTTGGGGACACCAAGGTGGTCTCCCGAGAGTGAGTGGTGGCCCTCCACCCTTGTTTATACACTTTGCACGTGTTGGGCTTCATTCTGCATCCTTTCTGATTTAGTTTCATTTATGCGTCTTACATTTCGGTCAAAGGAACCCTTCACTGGTGTGATTCCAGCCCCAGCCTTCCCCCATCTAAATAGTTTTCCATATTGTTTCTTCCACCTGGGAGATTTAACTGTGGTCCCAGTTCTTGTCAACGTCTATTTTTTTCTAAGCACCATCCATTTAAAGGTGATTTCAAATGGTGTCATCTTCACAAAGCCTCCTGCGATTTCTGTTTTCATTCGTTTATTCTTTTCAAACGGCATTTTATTGAGTACCTGATATGTCCGAGGCTCTGTGCTTGGTGCTATGGATAAAGTGCTGAAGAAAACACACAGATCATTGCCCAGAGCCTTTACTTGACTCAGGGGAGCGAGAAAAAATGTGCATGTAGGATGTGAGAGGGTAGGGCAGGGTTGGGGGTTATAATTTTAAATAGGGTATTTCAAGAGGGAGGTCTTACTGGGAAGGTGAAATTTGAATTTAGGATCTGACAGCAAAAGTGCTGTCTTCTTCCCCCGCTCCTCACCTGGCACTGCCTCAGATCTATTGTGGGCAGCAGCCATGTGAGGGAGGGAGAGATTGAGAGACAGTGAAAGATAAGAGAGAGTATGCATGTATTGGTATGTGTATACTCTTCAAATGCTATCTAGCATTTTTCCTCATGGGGCTCAATAAATTATTCTGGAGTGAATATTTTTGATCAGGCGTGTTTTGCTGCTGTTCTCAGTGAGATGAAACAAGACTTGCTCTGTGTCATGCAGTACTGCTCAGGGATGGACAGGGATCCCTCTGGTCCCTGGGCTTTGTGGTGATGATGTTGGAGTCGGCCAGCATGCCTTTGCTGAGGAAGTTGCTCTGTGATCCCAGCACACATGAAACCTTTCCAAAGCCTTAGTTTTCTCAACCTTAAAATCAAAGTTGAATAACCGATTCCTAAGAGCTTTCGTGGTGCCAGGGTTTTTCCATTTTGTATGATAAAATTCTCACCATGCACAGAAATCCTTTACGGATGATCCCAGCTCACAGATTGTTCCATGGTTTGTGCTGATGGTTTGTACCCTGTAAACAGAGTCTATTTTGCAATACCTGTATATCTGTAAATAGAGGTATATGGTCTTTGACACTGTCTTTTTCCTGGGATGATACCGTCTCCAACTAGATTGTGAGCAGTTAAATGACAGGCCTGGGAACATACCGTGTACCCTTTATAACCTGCAGCAGACTATGCATTCAGGACTGATTGATCTGTAGCTCCATCTGTCTGACTGTCCATTTTTTAAATTGAGTGCCGAAAAAGCATGATAGGCATTCAGTATTAAATACTAGAAATACTGAGGGGAAAATGTGAATCCTGATCTGCAGAAGTTTACAACATGTCAAAGGAATAACATTATTTGTAAAATACTTTGTTGTTTGCGTAGTGCGTTCACCTTTGTTTTGATGTATTGATATTCACACATCCCTAGGATTCAGACGGGAATTATGGTATGAAGTTATATTTTATGTCCTTTAAAGTATAGGAATATGACTTGGAAAAAATTGAGGGAGAACAATGGAAATGGTGCTGGTGATAGGGGGTCGGGAGCCCCAGCCATGAGGCAGTGCTGAGGGGCAGGGGATAGCTCGTGGGAGACGTAAGTCTGTTCTCTTTTTCTCTCTCTTTTGGCCCCAGGTCCCATGTGTCTCTTGTGACATATGCATTAAAACATGCCAACCCTACCTTTTCAGTGAATTTACAGGTTTCCAAGTCCGCTTTTTTTGGATGTTGTTTTGTTTTTTGTTTTTTTTTTTAGACAGAATTTGGCTTTTGTTGTCCCTGCTGGATTGCAATGGCATGATCTTGGCTCACCGCAACCTCCACTTCTGGGTTCAAGCGATTCTCTTGCCTCAGCCTCCCTAGTGGCTGGGATTGCAGGTGTGGACCACCATGCCTGGCTAATTTTTGTATTTTTAGTAGAGATGGGGTTTCTCCAGGTAGGTCAGACTGGTTTCAAACTCCTGACCTCAGGTGATCCGCCCTCCTCAGCCTCTCAAAGTGCTGGGATTACAGGCGTGAACAACTGTGCCCGGCCTAAGGCCACTTTTATCATACGTGATTTTACCAGATCCATTGACTTATGAACTGAATTTCTTGTGCAGTGTTTTCACCTTTGTCCCATGTCACAAATGAGATGGTCTCAAAAGGAGGATTCTTGAAGAATCTTCCTCCCTGACTGCATGGAAGACTGAATCAGGATTGATCATACAGCTTCCTAGCCCATAACCAGGGATTTTTTCTCTTTGGCCTCATTTCCATAACTCCACAGGGATTATGTACATGTGGACTATTCATGCCTATGGGAGGAGCTGGGTCCAGAAGTTGGGCAAGATGTGGATGCTGAAAGGGATAAAAGAGTCGTTTCTCTTTGAGTCTCCAGCAGCTCTAGGCTGCCCTGGGCTCCTCTGGCCTGGATTGGAGATGCCTGTTTAGAAATCTGCAGCTGTTTCTCCTCTGGCATCTAATGAATTCTGATTGACTTTGAATGTTCCCTTGACTCAACTGCAGTTCTTTAAAGCCCATCTTCCACATGGAATTGGCAGGTTCATTTAATTGTTTGGGAGCCAGATAAAAATGCTTTGTGCTTTGTTCTTACATTATGCCATTTCAGAATATCTCTTCTCCCACAAATTGCCGAGACTGTTCAATTTGAGCCTTCAATTGCCTCTCTCTGAGCAGATCTTTCAATTTATTTTGCAAGGCCTGTTGTTTTTGATTAAATAGTTAGAATATCAGCTGAGTTTCTTAATCTATTTACTCATATTTCTGTTTGCCTTTCTTTTTTCTACCTTTAAGTATCTCAGTGTGAAAACATACAGTCACAGCAGCTGTAATGAAGCAAGTACAAGTCCTTTTTTATTGTTTGCTGACTGTAGTATGTGATCTTTTCTTCCTTTGCTTATGTTTTAGGGTGATGATAATGTCATCATCATTGTTATTATTTTTCTTCTTAAATCATTTCCTATTCTTAGATCTCAAATAGACAGAAGATAATTAGTAGGTAAGAGAAGAACCAAAAATGCTGTGATTTGGCCAGGCACAGTGGCGCACACCTGTAATCCCAACACTTTTAGAGGGCCAGATGGACAGATTGTTTGAGTCCGGAAGTTCAAGAACGGTGTCGGCAATGTGGGGAAACCCCACCTCTACAAAAAATACAAAAATTAGCTGGGCTTGGTAGAGTGCACCTGTAGTCCAGCTACTTGAGAGGTCGGAGGATCACTTAAGCCTGGGAGGCAGAGGTTGCAGTGAGCTGAGATCACACCGCTGCACTCCAGCCCGGGTGAAAGAACAAGTCTGTCTCAAGAGAAAAAAAAAAACACCTTGTGATTCAGATTTCAGAAAACATGCCAAGGGCAATGCCAGGTGCTGAGGGAGAGCCGTGAAAAAGATTAACCGGGCCTCTTCCTCATGGTGCTTATTGCCTACTTCCCCTGTTTCCTTATTTCTCCCTATAGAATCTGGTAGGTTAGGCACTGTGATTCTCATTTAACCCATGGGAAAACTGAAATTCAGAGTAGTGAAGCGATCTGCTCAAGATTGCATAGTTGAAAAGAATAGCAGCTGCATTTTAAACCTAAGTATGTGCAAGGGACTATATCTTACTGCCTCAAACCAGACCTCTAATAAGACCAGAGCATCCCCTCTGCGTGCAATCAGAGTCTCCTTTGATTGATTTTGTTCTCAACATTGGAAACATGACAGCATGTAGGTCTCTGATTCTGCCTTTGTCTTGCTTTATTATTATTATTTTCTTATTTATTTTTTATTTACTGTTTGAGACAGTCTTGCTCCCTTACCTAGGCTGGAGAGCAGTGGCACGATCTCAGCTCACTGCAACCTCTGCCTCCTGGGTTCAAGTGATTCTCCTGCCTCAGCCCCCGAGAAGCTAGAATTACAGGCATGCACCACCACGCCCAGCTAATTTTTGTAATTTTGTATTTTTAATAGAGATGGAGTTTCGCCATGTTGGTCAGGCTGGTCTCAAACTCCTGACCTCATACCTGTAATTCCGACACTTTGGGAGGCTCAGATGGGCAGATTGCTTGAGCCCAGAAGTTCAAGAAGAGCCTAGGCAACATGCTGAAACCCACCTCTACAAAAAATACAGAAACTAGCTGGGCTTGGTGGAGTGCACCTGTAGTCCAGATATTTGGGAGGCTGAGGTAGGAGGATTGCTTGAGCCTGTAACCCCAAAATGCTGGGATTACAGGCATGAGCCACCATGCTCAGCCTGTCTTGCTTTATAACTTCTTTGAAGCTTTATCTTCTATCCAAAAATGGAGGAGGTAGAAAAGGAGGAGCGGGAAACTGGAGAGAAGGTTAGTCATCAAGAGAATAGGTTCTGGAGTAAATGGACCTAGTACTGAATGCTGGCACTTCTATGTTTTGACTCTATGATTTTACAAACTGGAACCTCAGTTTCCTTATTTGTAAAATGGAGATGATACTGCATAGAGGCATACCTCAGAGATATTGTGGGTTCAGTTCCACACCATCACTAGAAAGTGAATATTGCAATAAAATGAATTGCACAAATTTTTTGTTTCCCAGTGCATATAAAAGTTATGTTTACCCTATACTGTTGTCTATTAAGCGTACAATAATACTTTGTCTAAAAACGTACATATCTTAATTTAAAAATGCCTTATTGGCTGGCTGGGTGCAGTGGCTTACTCCTGTAATCTCAGCACTTTGTGGGGCTGAGGCGGGCGGATTATGAGGTCAGGAGTTTGAGAGCAGCCTGGCCAATATGGTGAAACCCCATCTCTACTAAAAATGCAAAAGTTAGCTGGGCATGGTGGTGCGCCTGTAATCCCAGCTACTTAGAGGCTGAGGCAGGGGAATTGCTTGAACCCAGGAGGTGGAAGTTGCAGTGAGCTGAGATTGTGCCATTGCACTCCAGCTCTGGGTGATAGAGCAAGACTGTCTTGGGAGGGCAGGGGAATGCTTGCTAAAAAATGCTGATAATCATCTGAGCCTTCCAATTGACGTCAGAATTACTCAATGACTTGCAGAATTGATGTTGTATCAGCAGACCATGAAAGCAGCATTAGTTTTATTATACATCTCCATCAGAGTTCTTGATTGACCAAGTACATTGTCAATGAGCAGAAATATTTTGAAAGGAATCTTTCTCTGAGCAGTGGGTCTCAACTGTGGGCTTAAAATATTCAGTAAGCCATGCTGTAAACAGATGTGTTGTCATCTAGCCTTTGTTTTTCCATTTATAGAGCACGGGCAGAGTAGATTTAGCATAATTCTAAAAGACCTGAGGATTTTTGGAATGGTAAATGGGCATTGGTTTATGGTTAAAGTCAGGAGCTAATGCAGCTGGTGACTTTAACTGTGGTTAAGAGCATTAGCTCCTGACGGGAGTCAGCCCGCCCTTTGAAGCTTTGAAGCCTTGAAGCCAGGCATTAACCAGTCTCTCAAACAATGGAAGTGGAATTGATATCTTCTCCCAGTACAAGACCATTTCATCTCCATTGAAAAGACCATTTCATCCCCATTGTTTACTATAGCCAGTTGCATCAGCTGTCTTAGCTGGAACCTCTGGATAGCTTGCTGCAGCTTCCATGTCAGCACTGGTGGCTTCACTTTTCACTTTTATGTTATAGAGATGACTTATTTCCTTAAATCTCAGGAGCCAGCTTCTTCCAGCTTCAAACTTTTCTTCTGCAGCTTCATCACAGAGCTTCATTCTGTCAGCTCTGAGAGAATTGAAGAGAGGGCCTTGCTCTGGATTGGACTTTGGCTTTTGGTATTCTGTCTAGGCCACTAAATTTTTCTCCTTGTTAACAACAATGCTGTTTAACTTTGCTATCATTCATGTGTTCACTGCAGTAGCACTTTTAATTTCCTTCAAGAACTTTTCCTTTGCATTCGCAGCTTGGCTAACTGTTAGGCACAAGAGGCGGGCTTTCAGCTCATCTCAGCTTTTGACATGCCTTCCTCACTAAGCTTAACCATTTCTGTCATTCATCTTAGGGTGAAGGACATGTGACTCTTCCACTCACTTGAACTCTTAGAGATCACTGTAGGATTATTCATTGGCCTAACTTCAAAGTTGTTATGTCTCAAGGAATAGTGAAGCCAGGGGGAAGGGAGAGAGCTGGAGTAACAGAGACTGGAGCAGTCAGAACACACTACGGATGTGATTCATGGTGCCCCAAGACAATTACAGTAGTAACATCAACGATCACAGATCACCATAAAGTGTAATAACAGTGAAAACATTTGAAAGATTAAGAGAATTAGCATAATGTGACCCAGAGACACGTGTGAACCATGCGGTTGGAAAAATGGTGCCCATTTCCTCGACACAGGATTGCCACAGACCTTGAATTTGCAAAAAACCACAATTATCTGAGAAGCACAATAAAGCAATGCACGGTCAAACAAGGTGTGCTTGTACCTGTAAGGCTTTTGAGAATTAAAAAAAAAAAAAAAACTCAGAAATGTGTGAAATATTTAGTATAGTACAAAATAAATATATTCAGCATTCTTCTCTTGAGTTCATTCATTCATTTATATATTCAGTGTGCATTCATTGAGTGACACTCAGGTGGGAACACCACCGCTATTGTTATAACCCCTTATTTTGGCCCATTATGGGTACTTAGAAGTACCATAAGGCATTATATATAAGACACGATTAAATCAGTGGTGAGCCGAAACTCCATAGGTGTGTCCAGTGATAAAAGTTACCTTATATTAAATGCTACCTTAGTGTGAAAAACCATTTGTCACAAAAGTGCCTCCTAAAGAAAGGAGTGTTAAATTCTGATGGGGTCATCATGGAATTGAATGACTACCGGCTGATGTAGTGAGATGGAGTGAGGTGTCCTGAAGTGGGAGAAGACCCTAGAGGGATGATGTGGTTGGTAGGTGTGGTTGGTCTCAAAGGCTAAGTTAAGGAGTCGAGGCTTCATTCATTCATTTGTCCATTTATAATGCTGGGACTATGTGGAAGATGGATCAAAAAGTCAATATACTAAATATAAACCAGGTCAAAGGCAATGAAAATGGTCTCAGAGGGAGAGAGAACTGAAAACTGGATTTAGGGCAGTGATAAGGAGAAAGAAGCATAGCTAACAGAAATTAAAGATGATGGGATATTTTTCAAAGCACTTTAAAGAATCTGGATTTCCAAGTGGTCCTGAAAGTAGGAACAGGAAAACCTGGGGTAATTTGGAAATGCAGTGAGAATGCTACAGACAGAGAATGATAGGCATCTTGGTTAAAGTGACTGGAAGGCGGAGGAGGTCAGTGGTGGGAAGCTCATTCTGAAATTTCTAGGGCAAAATTTGAGGATTTGACATCTAGCTGGTCTTCACCTGCTTCTGGAAGCCATCCATGTCTCAATTATGTTAACCATACTAACAAATGGACATTGGTTTCTATTTTGCACTCATTGTTTTACATTTCCTGTATTTATTACTTTTGGGTTTGAAAAGGTGCAAGAAACAGAATCTAGTTTTTATTTTTATTTTTTGAGATCGAGTCTCACTCTGTTGCCCAGGCTGGAGTGCAGTGGCGTGATCTCAGCTCACTGCAACCTCCGCCTCCCGGTTTCAAGGGATTCTCCTGCCTCAACTTCCTGAGTAGCTGGGATTTACAGGCACCTGCCACCACACCCAGCTGTTTTTTTTTTTTTATTTTTATTTTTATTTTTATTTTTTATTTTTAGTAGAGACAGAGTTTCACCATGTTTGCCAGGCTGGTCTCGAACTCCTGACCTCGTGATTCACCTGCCTCGGCTTCCCAAAATGCTGGGATTACAGGCATGAGCCACTGCACCCAGCCTATTTTTTCTTTTTACTATGAAATGGACTGTTTTCCTTGTTTGAGGCAATTGCTTATTTCTCCCTCTTCTGTTTTTCCCTCCTTTAAAATTTTCTGCTATGAAATGACCTCTAGAACCCGTATATGAAACAGGTTGCAAAGGTGACTCAGCTGAGGGCTAGAATATATTTAAAAATTCTTTATTGACCGCCAGTTCAAGCAAAAAACAAAGCAAGCAAAAACTGCTGCTTTGAAATAAGGGCTGTTTGTTTCCTGTGGCGTTCTTTCTCCCCACAGCCTTTCTTTCCAGTTCATTCACTTTTGTAGCAATTACATCGATGGAAGAGTGACCATACAAATAGATCTGGTCTGCACTTTGGAAGTGGATGCTGTGCATGCTGAATGGTGTCTCTGAATATGAATCCTGGTTGAAAGGATGAAGGAGGTGACTTGCTCCCTGTTTGCTCTCCCTGAACTGGTCTGAGTTCTGCTTTCTGATCATTTTCCGTGTTGGCAGAACCTGCCCTTGACCCTCAGCCACAGTGAATCAGTGTACACTGGCATGACTCCAGATGCCTGGGGGATAAAACTTTGCCCAAGTTTGCCAGTCATTCCTCGAAGCCGCCCAGTTGTTCTAGTCTTCGTTGATGTTTCCTGGAAAATGTTGGCTCTACATTCGTCATTGGTTACTTAGTTTATTTGACATTTAGCCCGTCTTGCTTTGTGTTGGATACTTTAGAGGATACAGCAATAAGACTTGGCACTGTTTTGGAGTAGCTGATAGAGGAGGAAGATAGATAATAATAACCTTTTAAAAATAGGCCAGGCGCGGTGGCTCACAACTATAATCCCAGCACTTTGGGAAGCCAAGGCAGGCAGATAGATCTCTTGAGGCCTGGAGTTTGAGACCAGCCTGGTGAACATTGCAAAATCCTGTCTCTACAAAAAAATACAAAACTTAGCAGGGTGTGGCGGTGCATCCCTTTAATCCCAGCTACGCTGGAGGCTGAGCCAGGAGAATCGCTTGAACCTGGGAGGTGGAGATTTCAGTGAGCCGAGATCGTGCCACTGCGCCCCAGCCTGGGTGACAGAGCGAGACTCTGTCTCAAAATAAGAAAGAAAAAAGCATACAATTTAGTGGTTTTAGTATATATACAAAATTCACAATGATCACTTTCTGATTTTAGAATATTTTTATTGCCCCCAAAAGAAACCCCATACCCAGCCGGCCGGGCACGGTGACTCACGCCTGTAGTCCTAGCACTTGGAAAGGCCAAGGTGGGTGGATCTCGAGGTCAGGAGATGGAGACCATTCTGGCCAACATGGTGAAACTCCATCTCTACTAAAAATACAAAAATTAGCTGGGCATGGTGGCACGCGCCTGTAGTCCCAGCTATTCAGGAGGCTGAGGCAGGAGAATTTGCTTAAGCCCAAGAAGTGGAGGTTGCAGTGAGCCGAGATTGTGCCACTGCACTCCAGCCTGGGCGACAGAGTAAGACTCTGTATAAAAAAACAAAACAAAACCCCATACCCATTAGCAGTCACTCCCCCCCACCGCCCCAACAGCCCTTGGCAGTCAAAAATCTCACTTCTGAATCTATGGATTTGCCTGTGCTGGACATTTCATAAAAATGGAATTGTATAATAGGTGACCTTTTGTGTCTGGCTTTTTTGACTTAGCATAATGTTTTTAAGGTTATCCATGTAACTTTATTTCTTTTTATAGCTTAATCATATTCTGCTGTGTGGATATACCGGATTTTGTTTATAGGAGTGATATCTGGAATGTGTTCTATGTTCATTGTTCCATGAGCTTTACCTTTTAAATTCATTTGTCTTCTCAATTACTCTGCTTCATAGGTACAATTACTGTTGCCATCTTGCCGGTAAGGAAGAAGGCATAGATAAGTTACACAGTGAATAAGTGGCAGAGCAAGCTTGGTTTAACTGCAGAGTCTGTGCGCTTAACTGTACTATTCGCTCCACACACTGTGAGTCACAGGATAGAAGACGTATTTAAAAATGACTATAAATGTGGGAGGAAGTTACAAAGATCTTAAACTACTGTGGGGTTTGGTAGCTTCGAGTTGGGGGTGGCCTGTGGTTTGGGGTGGCTGATACAGTGTGCTATAGTTTGAGTCATTCATACTGCCCTTTGGATTATGGTTCGCAGTGGATTTAGAGCAGCGCAAGTGATCTAGGCCACAGGGAGACGGGGTGGGGCTCCCAGTCCACTCACAGGCTTGGTCAGGGCTGACTCAGCAGTGTGCAGGGCTGAGCCTGAGGCCAAAGGTTTTGAGACATGTATGTGTATCTGGGTGGGGCCTGGCCTGTTCAGATAGGGACTTGATAGCACGTCTTTGCTGTGGAATGTGGAGAAGTACCAGCAAGTCTAACCCTGCTGCCCAGCTCACCACATATGCGATGAATGATGAAATGAATAAGAGATATGGTGGGTGGGTACTAGATTTGAGAGCCTTGAACCTCAGATTGAAGAGACCCTGCAGTGGCGTGCTTTGAGAGGTGTACAGTCTGTCCACATCTGCTTGAGCTTGCTGTCTAGCTTCTACCAGGTGATACCACCCGGGTTCTTTCCTAGGGTGTAGAGTCTATCTCCTGGGAGATGAGAATTCCCAGCTTAGTCTTTTCTTAGTGGAGCCCTAGAAAATTGTCCTATGAGATAATGTTTCTGTCTCTCACAGTTCAGTTATTCACTGCCCTTTGAAGCTTTGAAGCCAGGCATTAATTTCTCTTAAACTATGAAAGTTGTATTGACATCTTCTCTGAATAAACCCACCTGTCACAGTTTTATACACTAGCCTCCAGAACCTACACGCTATAAACATGTGTCTCTGCTTTGCAAAGTATACACACAAGGCAGGCAAATGATTAAGTACCAATTTCTAAATCTTTTTAGAACAACATAAGATCCAAGACCGGTCATGTACAGATCTTGGATCTTCTTTGCTCTAGGAAGATTTAAGAGTCTGTTGCTCTGTGCCAGGAGTTGTTCTAGGCACTTAGGACATATGAGTGAGCAAAATAGTGAAGGACTTTTGCTGTCTTGGAACTTAACTCTTCTGCCTGGGCAAACAGAATAATAAGCAACAGACATAAATAAATACATTATAGTTTTATTTTGTTTTTTTTATTTAATAAAATTAGTGTTAATGAAAAAAAGTTGACGTAGAACAAAGTAAAAAGGGATGTAAAGTGGTTGAAATATTAAGTAAGGCCAGGTGTAGTGGCTCATGCCTGTAATCTCAGGACTTTGGGAGGCTGAAGCAGGTGGATCATGAGGTCAAGAGATCGAGACCATCATGGCCAACATGGTGAAACCCCGTCTCTACTAGAAATACAAAAATTAGCCAGGCATCGTGGCGCACACCTGTAGTCCCAGCTACTTGGGAGGCTGAGACAGGATAATTACCTGAAACTGGGAGGCAGAGGTTGCAGTGAGCTGAGATTGCGCCATTGCATACCGGCTTGGTGACAGAGTAAGACTCTGTCTCAAAAAAAAAAAAAAGAAATATTAAGTATGACAGTGTCATTTAAGTGAAACATGCACTTGAAGATGGTTGAAGAATTAGCTATGGGCCGGGCGCGGTGGCTCAAGCCTGTAATCCCAGCACTTTGGGAGGCCGAGGGGGGTGGATCATGAGGTCAAGAGATCGAGACTATCCTGGTCAACATGGTGAAACCCCGTCTCTACTAAAAATACAAAAAATTAGCTGGGCATGGTGGTGCGTGCCTATAATCCCAGCTACTCAGGAGGCTGAGGCAGGAGAATTGCCTGAACCCAGGAGGCGGAGGTTGCGGTGAGCCGAGATCGCGCCATTGCACTCCAGCCTGGGTAACATGAGTGAAACTCCGTTCCCCCCAATAAAATAAATAAAATAATAATAATAAAAAAAGAATTAGCTATGAGAACATCGGGGGAAGAGTCTTACAGTGCAGAGTTCTGAAGTTGCAAGTAACAGCAAGGAGGCAGGTGTGAGGATGGGCACAAGGAGTGGTGGGAAGCCGGCTTGTCACTCCTCTGGCTCGCCAGAGCATCTTGGTGTGTCCTCATAGTGGAATGCCAGACATTTCAGGACTGAGCAGAGGGGGTGCTGTGTGTACACATGTGCTTTAACATTCTCAGTGGGCTGCCTCATTGAGAATCTCGTAATGAAACTGAATTTGTGATATGTTAACACAATTAGAATAGACAGATTAACTCAGGAAATAAAAAATTTCCTGTGGTGGGTCCAGAACCTGGGGAATTCCAGAGTTACTCTGGCAAGTTCCCAGGGACCCTCTGAATGCATTTGTTTTCTTTTCTTCGGTCCATCAGAACCTCAAGGGGAAGTGAACACTTTCTATAGTGGAAGCTTAGCCATGCCGTCATTTTGCTGGTTTTTCTGCTACTGGCTGTACGTGACCAGATCTTGGGTCTTATTTTTTCTAGGAGGATTTAGAAATTAGTATATCATGTAGATTCCAGAGGCTAGTGTATAAAACTGGACAGGTTGGCTTATTTCACAAGGGTTTCTTCAGGTTAGAAATATGACCTCAGCAGTATACTGTGAGTCTGCAAAATAGTGGGTCTATTACACAATCTCAACTTAATATGTTGGGACTAGGAAATGGGTCATGTGGTAGTCAGATTATCTCCCATGTGAATGGGTAGCCTCTTGTGGCATGCATATATAATAGTACAGTATTATAAAAGTGCTGATGTCACTTATTGTATCTGGCTTGATTTGGAGCCTTACCTGGGGGCCAGAGTTTTTTGAAGATGCCCCCAGAGTATAAAATGTATGCTATATTTGTTGTACTCCTTTTTTTCCCCTCCCCATTAGAGATTTGTGGAATAGCTCTTTGGCAAAATGTCAGTGCAAATGTTTGTAGAAGTGGGTGAATGAATTAAAAAGCAGAGTAGGCATTTAACTGGCAGGCTGAAAGAAAAATGTCAGTTTCCGTGGGTTAAGCGGGATCTTTGTAGCATATTTAGCACTTGACTTCTTCCAGATTTGCCTACATGAAGTAACCTCTCTGTTTTCACACATGAAATATTTAAATAACTTTAAAATATGTGTGTAATGCCGGGTATGTGACCAGATGGAAGAACACTTCTTGGCCGAAAATGTAAACAAGCTGCCACCAATGTTAATGTTACAGCTGTAGACAGAAATGTATTTTGGTCGGTTACATTTTATTTTTGAGCATGTACAGTTCATCAAAGTTAAGCCCAAATTTAATTCTGTTTGAATTGTTTTGATGGTCCTTCATATTTATATTGATTTTACCTGCCTTGATTTTCTAGGATATTTTTACCCCATGTAAAATGGATGCAACTGTTTTATGTTTTTCAGATCATGTCCAAATAATCATTTACTTAGGGAAAAGTGTTATGCAAATAGCTTTAGGGGGTTTTAGCCAGTTAAAGTTAAGTTTTCAGGTAGGCTGCGGAGTTACTGAGTTTGGAAAGAGTCTGGACAGCTGATCTGCTGCCGCGTTGAATTGGAAATAAATTGTTGTTCGTCTTGTAAGAACTTTGATTTTGGAGTATTATGGTGCATGGTGTTTCATTGTTATAACTGTAAAACAAAGGATGTTAAAGCATTTACTGCATGTCACAAGCCGTCTCATTTAATCCTAATGTTTGATGTGAATTGATCTTATTTTATAATGAAGAAAATTCGTCTTTTGAGGGACACCATTTCCATGATCCCTAACTGCTAGTTAGTGGTACAGCTAAAGTAAGGACCCAGTTCCAACCTACCGAAAAGCCCCATTATATTTTCACTGTCTCTGGTTGATTTTAGAGAGGGAATGAGGTGATATTTGTCAAGCATATCCCAAGTGATTGGGAATGATAGATTTAGTGTTTCTTAATCTCTAGATCATTACCTGGAGAAACTGTGCCTTTACATGTTTATGAATTTATTTTCAGCATTTAATCAGCAACGTAATGTTCGGTCTCTGAGACCCAATCATCTGAGTCTTGTTTGACAAATATTGATGTGAATGTCTGGGGGATTAATGAAGGCCTAGCTTCCTTACAGCTCCCTTGACCCCTTGACCTTGACACCCTGAAGACTCAGGAATGACTCTTTCCAAGGTATTTCCACAGCCTCTGTTTCCATATGGTGATGAGTCTTCTCCAACTGGGCTCTAATTGCTACCTCTAAATAAAGGAGTCCAGGGAACCTTCAAATGAGACCACTTGGGAGATATTTAATTAATTGGCATTTAATCAAAATGTTTGCAGGGATGAAGGTGCCCATGCATGTAACTGCCAGAGTTTGTGCTTATGCCTTGCTTCTTGAAACAGGTATAAGAGAAAAGTGAAAATGAGAAGTCCCGAGAAAACCACAGACTCAAAATATATGCTATGAGGAGCAAGAATGATGAAAGTGGTCCTTGGCTTTGTTTATTCCAGGGAATATTTTTCAGTAGTGCGTGTTCCGAATATGGCTTGGTCAAATGATGGCTGTTTCTCTGATTCTAAATGAAACAGCTTGGCTTTCTTGTTCAGGGTATTTTTGGGATGTTTTAGAAAGAGATATTTCTGAGATCCCAAATCTTTTAAGTTCCAAAAGAGGTGATGCTATGAGTGGGCTAGGAGTCGGAATTATCTTGCCAGTGACCCCGTGGGGTGGATTTGTTTACGTACACGTGAACATATTGAGCCAAGGGTGTGGTTTGTGGCATTGTGGCAGGGGAGAAAGGAAGAACAGGAGAGCAGGTAATTACATATAAAAACAAAATAAAACAAACAAAATACCAAAACAACCTACCTCATAGGATTGTTACGAAGATTCATTGAAATAATATATATAAAGTGCTCCAAGGGTGGCATATAGTAAGTGCCCAATAAAATTTAATGTTATTACTCTTGTTTTTATTGCTGTTATTTTATGTATCTCAGATGTGCATGGGGGAAAGGCTTATATGAGATGCGCTATGTAAGTTTTATAACATTTAACTGAAAGATTAGATAATGACTGTGATCAGATTCTAAACTAGACAGAAGACTGGGCATCCAGTCAGAATATTATAGTGATTGGGCTAAAAGCATTTTAATTTTATTTTATAGATGTAGTTTTGAGACAGGGTCTCAGGCAGGAACGCAGTGGCATGATCATGGCTCAGTGCATCCTTAACCTCCAGGGGTTCAAGTGATTCTCCCACCTCAGCCTCCCAAGCAGCTGGGACTACAGGTGTGTACCACTAATGCCTGGCTAATTTATTTTTTATTTTTGTAGAGACAGGGTCTCACTGTGTTGCCCAGGCTGGTCTTGTACTCATGGTTTTAAGCCCCTCAGTCTCGCAAAGTACTGGGACTACAGGCATGAGCATCCGCGCCTGCTGGCCTCTGGCCCCTGGCCCCTGGCATTATTTTAGAGAATAAAATAACATGGACTCCTGTGTACCACTCTTTCTGAGCCTCCGGTAGAGGGAAATGAAATAGACCAGAGTGATATTTGACATTTCATTCTCTGTGTTATCCTTCCCTTAAGGCCCGTCTGAGCACTTTGGTGGGGAAGGCAGAGATTATCAGCCTGTCTTGGGGTGTGGAAACATTCAGAGCTGGGGTTAGAATTGTGGGCTAAGGAGCAGAGCTGGAGGATTTCCTCACCTTTGTGACCCTTTGGTCTTGTGATAGGAACTTATAATTGGCGTGTAGGAGCATAGATGAGGATGTTCAGCAAGTCAGGGAGTAGAGGGGAAACATTTTCTTCGTGGCAGCTGTGATTCATAGCTGCAAAGTGTTCTCTACCATGAAGGTTAACCTTGACTCCACGGTGAAATGCGAACCTTTGGGGATGCCAAAGGCAGTTGCATGAGCTAGGAATGGTACGTTGTTCTTCCTGTGACTGATGTAACTGATGGAAGTGGCTGGAGTTACTCTTACCCTCGCTCTTAATTATAAAGGAGGAAAATAAACCTTACTTAGTAATTTATGTCATTTGAAGAACATGTGCTGATCACCCTATAATCCTTCTCTTACTATTCTGTAAGTTTCTTCATCGTTTAGTCTGCGACTTCCGAGTTTCCCAAGGAAACGGGACAATGAATACATGTTTCTTTTACTTTTGAATCAAGTGTACTTAGTAGCCGAATCTATAGTGAGTAGAGGATCACTCTTGTTTAAGAGGCTGTTAATCACCAGTTATAAAAGTTCCAAGTGGGAACGAAAGGGGCAGAGCTTTAATCATGTTGGCCTTCCTTTGGAGGAAAAAAGAGAAACAGGCTGTCAGCCGCCTGGCCAAGAGATGGGAGGCTTGGAAACGGACTTTCTCCCACACCTCAATGGAGGGCTCTTTGCTTATTCAGGTTTCTCTTTTTCAGGCAAAATATGGTTGTATGTGAATGGTGTCCTTGTGAAGGGACAGGCTGGAATCAAGCCCTAAGAGTTAATGTGAAGAAGGGGCCATGTTGACGGGAAAGGATGTTGTATTTCCTCTCACTCTGGAGTCTCCGGCCCATCAGAATTTGGGAGCTCTGTTTTAGAGGCGTCCCAGGGCTCCACCTAATCTCTCTCAAGAGGTTGTGCTGGCTCCATCTGCCGGAGGGGAGAGATGTCAGGAGACATGTGCTTGTAAACAGAAGTGGATGGGTGGTCTTTGGATTGCACTTTTAGCTTTGGCATCTGCTTGTTTGCTTACCAGTTGGTGAAAGGAAGGGTTGGGGAAACTAAAGAACACTGCAGTGGGGAGAGGCAAGTAGAGTTTGGCAGAGGTTTTAGGGAAGAGATACTTCTGCCTCTGAAACAACCACATTAGTGGGAGCATCCATCTCATGGCAGAGTGATGAAGATAGGGACATTTAATTCACATGAGCACCAACTAACATGCAGGGTAGCCAAAGCTGTCTATGCTGCTTGCCTCCAAAAAGTATGAAAGTACAGGCTGGGTACAGTGGCTCACACCTGTAATCCCAGCACTTTGGGAGGCTGAGGTGGGCGGATCACAAGGTCAAGAGATTGAAACCATCCTGGCTAACATGATGAAATCCCATCTCTACTAAAAATACAATATATATATTAGCTGGGCATGGTGGTCCCAGCTACTTGGGAGGCTGAGGCAGGAGAATTGCTTGAACCCGGGAGGCGGAGGTTGCAGTGAGCCGAGATTGCGCCACTGCACTCCAGCCTGGGCAACAGAGCAAGAAAAAAGAAAGTAAAACAAAGATAAACTCCAATGTTAATGGGACATTATTTGTCCAGGCTCCGCCATCACAGAGGTAAGGACCATGTAAGTGAAATTGCCTGGCTGCATTTGATGCCCCTGGGCTGGCGTGGCTGCAGCATGGGGGGATTCAGGGGGGATCGGGCCGGGTTTCTAGCCAAGAGAGGCAGAACTAGAAAGAAGAAAGTTGAGCAGAAATGAAAATCTGGACAAAAATAGCACATTTCATAATCGGCAGATGAAGTAAGCATGGTAGGAGAGGAGGAGTGGGAGTTCTGGAGCTGGGAGGACAGGTGCTCTGGCCCGAGTCTGGGAGTGTGGGACTCATCTACAAATGGAGAACAAATTCCAGGAGGCTCCCTGTCTGATTGTGCATGGAGGGTTGCCATGGCTGCTTATGAGTCTGGGCTGGGGACTGTGTAGATACTTCTCTCCTGTGGTCTTTTTGACAGGTTGGCAAGGAAGAGGATATTTATTTCTATTTTACAATTTGGGTAAACAAGGCTCCAGGAAGTGAAATAACCTTCAGGTTACATGGCTAAGTGGTAAAGCCTGGATGTGAATATAGGTTTTCTGTGACAATTTTTGGGGTGGAGAGGGACTCTCTCTTCCCTCATCCAGCGGTCTTGCTATTTATATGTATATACTGTATACAGACTTCACTGTTTCCCAAGTAGAGATATGTTTATATGTCTGCGAATTTATCATGTCCAACTTTCATGAACAAATGTCCCTACCTCTATTGCTTTTTAATCTAAAAGGATGCTTGCTGAGCATCACTGTGGTCCCAGTACAGTATGATGTTAGCAGAGTTGGCCTCTATGCTGCGATGACAGTCCCTTTGTCTGATCATAGCAAGCAGAGAAGCACAGGTTGTTCAAGCTGGGTTCTTAGCACGTGTTCCTCATAAGAAAGCTGATCAGCATTCCACTCTGACATGTCAAAGACAGGAAGGAGCTTTCTTTCAGCTCGTCTTTTGTAGTTCCACTCACGGAACTAACTTAGTGACAGAGGATCCTTTAGCAAGCTACCAATGTGGGTGATTGAGCCTCTTCCTGTCCAGGGTTGAATCATGTTATTCCCTTAATAAATCTGGATGCTAGCCCTGATCTAATCGTTAGGCTGTGTGACTTAAGCCAGTAGCTTTAACTTTCTCAGCCTCAGTTTTCCTGATTACAAAATGAGTATAGGCTGAAAGACCAAAAGACCTCCCATGTATACTAAGCTAGCTGGCCACTAACCTTGCATGTCTGGGAAGGAATGGCCACACATGCTCTTTTCATCCCAAGGACATGTTACTTCTCTTCTTCTAGCCTCTTTTTTTTTGAGACAGAGTCTTGCTCCGTCGCCAGGCACCAGGTTGGAGTGCAGTGGCGGGATCTCAGCTCACTGCAACCTCCGCCTCCTGGGTTCAAGCAATTCTCCTGCCTCAGCCTCCCAAGTAGCTGGGACTACAGGCATGCGCCACCACTCCCAGCTAATTTTTGTATTTTTAGTAGAGACGGGGTTTCACCGTGTTGGCCAGGATGGTCTCGATTTCTTTACCTTGTGATCCGCCTGCCTTGACCTCCCAAAGTGCTGGGATTACAGGCGTGAGCCACCACACCCAGGCTTTTTTTTTTTTTTTTTTTCCGATTTGGAGTCTCGCTCCATCGCCTAGGCTGGAGTGCAATGGCGCGATCTCAGCTCACTGCAAACTCTGCCTCCCAGGTTCAAGCAATTCTCCTGCCTCAGCCTCCTGAGCAGCTGGGACTACAAGCATGTGCCACCATGCCAGGCTAATTTTTGTTTATTAGTAGAGACGGGGTTTCAGCATGTTGGCCAGGCTGTCTCAATTCCTGACCTCAAGCTATCCGCCCGCCTCAGCCTCCCAAAGTGCTGGGATTACAGGCGTGAAGCAACATGCCCGGCCCTCTTCCTCCAGTCTCTTAAGATTTCTGTTAGTCAAAGACACAGTTTGCCACAAGGTAGGGCCCTTTTGTCAGTTTTCCTGCATAGCTTCCCCTAGAATGGCCCTAATTGCATTTAACACGCACAGTGGATATGACAACCTTGGAGTAATTGGGCTATGTCCACTTCCCAAAGAACCAAAAATTCCCTGGATCTAAATATTCTTTGAATATCCATCCATTGATGATTTTTGTTTTGTTACATAGGATGACTTGATGAGATTGATAATACTAATATTATTCTTCAGGCCTTTCCTCCTCAGACCTGTCACTGTTATAAAGGATTATTTTTTGAATTTTCTCAGTATTACTTCCATGTATCGTCTTTTATTATTATTATTAGTTCACTTCATTTTATTAAAGATAGGGTAATTTGGAGTCAGTGCTTGCGGTCGAGCTGATTTAAGAGGAAATGAAACTTACAGATTTACTGTAATCTTGTGTCTATAACATCTACAATATTTATGGCATTAATTTTGTAGTGCAATGCATTGTGTACCAGAACAGCATGTTATATGCATGAATGGTGGTGCCTTGACTGAAAAATGTGTCCTGTGGTAGCTTTGTCCTCAGGCATGTGACTAAATATGCACACAGATTAAATGACCAAGTGAGTGTTCAGAAACCTCAGGCTCTGACAGGCAGCCGTGGGAGGCCAGTGTTCAACGTGGTAGACCATGTGCCTGCTGTACTTCCATTCATCTCTTCAATCCATTCCTACTTCAGCTGTGCCCCAGTTCAGCTGTTTGTTTCCCCCCCTGGGTCGTTACAGAAGGCTCCTGTGTGACCTCTCTGCCTCTGAGTTTACACGCTATTTCATCTTTTATACGCCCCCAAGTGGCGACTCACACTCCTGGTGACTGCCCAGTCATCCTCTTGCTCAGGGATCCTACTTGCGCTCCATTGCCTGTATCAAGTGTAGACTCTCTGGGCTGCCATTCCTGGCTCTTGACCCGCTGCCCACGGAGCTTGTCTGAAACCCTCCCACCCTTCTGCCTGGTTCACTTCTACCCGTGCCTACAGCACATTGGACTCTACCACTTCTTCCAAAGCATCCTTCCTTCAAAACCTGTTCCTTTGACAAAGAATCCCTAGGCTTCAGGGACTACTTCTTCCAAACCCTAGCAACTCCTAGCACAGCCTAATGTATTACTAGTTACCTATTGCTGTGTAACAGATTACTCCATACTGTGAAACAACAAATGTGTATTATCTCCCATAATTTCTGAGGGTCAGGAATCTGGGAGTGGCTTAGCAGGTGGCTTTGGCTCAGAGTTGCTCTCGAGATTGTGGTCAAGCTGTCAGCCACAGCCGCAGCCTTTGGAACTATTGACTGGGCTGGAGGATCCACTTCCAAGCTCGCTTGTGAGGCTCTTGGTAAGAAATCTCACTTCTCCCCTCCATCCTCTCCATGGGGCTGCTCAACATCATGTCAGCTGGATTTTCTAGAGTGAGCAATGAAAGACAGAAGACTAAGACTGAGGCTGCTGTACCTTTTATAACCCAATCTTGGATGTAAAAACCATCACTCCTACGTGTCACACCGACTGCTACCTTTGATACAAGGTGGGAGGTGACTACTCAAGGTGTGAGTACCAGAAGGTGGGCTTGTTAGGAGCCGTGTGGGAGGCTGGCTGCTGCACCCGCCTTATTATTATTATTTTGCATGCACGTGTTCTGTTTTGCCAGCTACCCTGGTAGTGTTAAGTTTGCAGGCTGGTCCCATTGACTGTTGTGGGTCCCTTACTTCATACAAAGTGCTTTTCATGAAGATATTTACTTGTCTTTGAACTAATCTGTTGCCCTCCCCTCCCTTTTTAAGAGATAGAGGTAACTGGGGCCCAGAAGGGTTGGTTATCTAAGTAGTCAGCTACTGTGTGACAGAGCATGTGAATTCACTCCCAGGTCTTTAAATCTAAAACCTATGTTCTTTCCATTATACAAATGGTGTGGTGATTTTGCTTTTTTTTTTTTTTTAAATTGTACTTTAAGTTCTGGGGTACATGTGCAGATCTTGCAGGATTGCTGCGTAGGTACACGCGTGCCATGGTGGTTTGCTGTCTCCTTCCCCCGGTCACCTACATCCGACATTTCTCCTAGTGTTATCCCTCCCCAACCTCCCTGTCCACCCCGATTTTGCTTTCTATAACATATTTTCTACAACCCACCTCTTGTCGTTCAGCTTTGGTGTTAATTAAAAGGAACAACTCGTAAGCTCCCAATGATTGCAGGGAAGTATTTGTATATAACAGTTTTAAGATGGGAAAAGTTTCTGAGAAACTGTCCTAACCAACTAAAACCTCATCTTCCTGGCCTTCATCTGTTTAGCAGTTGCCGATCCAAAGCCTCTGATTTATTTGACTGCTCTACTGATCAAGGGAGCTTAAGAGGTCCTTACAAGTACCATGTTGTAGCAGTTTTTTCTTATTAAGTCATCTGGGGAGATTCAGCTGGTCACTTTCCACCACAAGAAACTTTCCACCTTAGGGCCTTGCTCATCTGTTTCTAACAAGGGATGTTCTGGCAAACAGTTTTTGGGTTTCCTAGGCTTGATGGGATTGGGCCGTAAACTAAATTGGAAACTCTCCCAATAACATGCTCTGGATACTGTGGCTTAGCTTCAGAGGGAAGTTCTAGGAAAAAGAAAAAAAAAGAGAGAAAAAAGTCTTTGCTGTACTCCCAAGCACAAAGTTATGGTGGTTGAATTCAATAAAGGAGCTTTGATTTTTCTTTTTCATTTTGAACAAAATACGCTTCCCTTTGGTTGACTTTGAAAATGTGTAATGTGTATGTTTCTAATTTCAGTTATTCGCCCTTTCTTTTCTACAAAAAGGGGAACACTGCAGGTGGCTTTCTAAAACTTGAACGCCTCGAGTTTTTGTATTCCCTCTCATGATCATCTTTTATATCTGCAGGGGACATTAGACTTATTCTTGTAATGATCTTTAGACTTTTGGTTTATTGGCTAAAGATATATCTTTTTGAAATAATTTTACTCAAGTATGTCTTCTAGCCCCCAATGGTTGGAGGAATTTTGAGTATTGTTTTCCAAGCTCTTATCTCTGCATAGAGATGCTTTTTATTTTTTACCTGCAGTGGCCATGGGGTGGTTTAATGTTACATGCTTCTCCACAGTGAGTTTCCCTAAAACAGAATTTTTTGGATCTCTTTAAAGAGTCTGAACAAACTGGGAGGAAATGAGAAAGGGATTTGAAAAAGGATTGAGAATGATCTTTCTCAAATACTTTTATGCTCCTCGGTGTTAGAAGGTTGTTATCTGTATAGATTGACACATAGATTGACATTTTCTTTAGTAGCTATACTCTGAATCAGATTCCTTCCTCTGGAGCTCTGGGAAAACTCCTATTCTGATGACAGTAGAATTCTGTCTTGCTAGTTTGTTTTTACATGTATCTAGATCCAGACTTAGCTAAATAATTCACACATACACACACGTAGAAATATCTGCAAATACAAAATATTTCCAGAAACTTTCATATTTATGTGCTATTCATTTTTACTCTCGTCTTCAGTATAAACGGACATTTGAACATTTAGGGAGCAATTAACTGGAAGTCCTCAAGAGGAGTTACTTGATCCGGTGTTTTTGGGCACCTGTTTTAAGTACATTTTACAGGGCCCATCTAATTGTAATTGCCAGGAACACCACAGGTAGGACAGGTTTAGCAGAAAGAAAACATAGTTTGGAGCAGGGAGATAAGTGTCCCTGAGAGAAACAGGACTCTGTTTTGCTCCTAGAAGGAAGGTACACAAATCTGGAAAGGGTACGTGCAAAAGGAATTAAGATGGCCTGTGTGTAATGGCCTCTTCACCTTCCGGTATGTGTGTTTTTGCTTATAATAAGCATGCCAGTAATCATAATTGTTTATATGTATAGCACTCAGCTATTTTTTCAGCACAGTCGTGCATTTTATCTTCTTTAGCCCTCACAAAATCCTTGCCTCCCACCCCCTCACCACCATGCAGTCATACGTAATTTTCATTTTGTAAAAGAAAAAGGTAGAAGTTTAGTGGCTAAGTGATGTACATAGCTAAAAGTGGGAAACTGGGGTCTCAACCCCAGGCCTTTTTGACTTCTAATTCAGTACATTATGTGACTCTGCTCCTAACCTAAGTGGGCATTCAGTAGTTTGACTTCAAAAAAAGGAAGATAATACATTGGATACTTCGGTTTCCTCTTTTATCCCTGCTCCCAGATTCCATGAGGGCGGAGTCAAAATCATGTATGTATTTTTGTATCTCTAATTTCTACTTCATTCTTGGCATGACAGAAACACTGGAAAGTATGCTGGTTTAAAATATGTCCAAAAATTATTTGCTAATTCACTTCAAAAGATGGAGCCCATTTTTCTCTTAAATGTGAGTTGGACCTAGTAACTTGCCTCTAATGCATGGGAAAAAGTGGAAGTGATAGTGTGCAACTTTATAGACGAGTTGTTAAAGGCACTGTGGCTTCCTCCTTGCTCTCTCTCGGATCATTTCCTGTGGGGGAAATTAGCTGCTATCATGAGGACACTTAAGATGTCTTACATAGATAGATCCCACGTGTTAAAGAACCAGTGCCTTCTGCCAGCAGCCAGTGAAGAACTGAGTCCTCTCTGGCCAATGAGTTGGAAATAGATTTTCAGCCCCAGTCAAGCCTTCAAATGGCTGCAGTTCCAGCCATGAGTGATGTCACTGCAGCTTCATGAGAGCACCTGTGCAGGAGATGTGCAGCGCTGCTGCTCCTGGATTGTCAGCTTAGAGAAACTAAAAGAAAAGACATGTTGATTGTTATAAATCCCTAAGTTTGGGGGTGTTCTGTCATGTAATAATAGAAAACTAACGTAGAAATAGATGTGTGGTAACTCAGACTGCACCAGGTTTCTGATGTTTCTGATAGTGACTTGACATGAACTGTGATTTGTTGGCAGTGGCTACCTCTTAGTTGCTTTGTTTTCTTTCAATTATAAAATAAATGTGTGGCTGTCTTGTGTGTTTCTCAAATAGGACAGTCACCCGGGGGTCATTTAAAAATACAGAATCCAAAGCCCCAGACTCATGACATGGAATGTCCTAGGAGGGCATTTTGGAATCTATATTTTTTTGCAAAACCTTTTGAGATGATCCAGATGCAGACAGCCCAGACTGATCCAAGGAACGTCATTTGGAAATCAATGAACGAGAGCCCTTTCCCTTGATTCAGATCTGACAGTCAAGGTTTGCTGCAGAATTCCTCCATTTCACTTCTGTCTCAGGAGCTCATCTTCATGCCTCTGCTGAGGGGGTCTTGTCTTGGAATGATGAACGGTTATAGACACAGTTCTCCCCTTGAGCTGCGTCCCGTGCTTGCTGGGAAGCCCCTGTCGGATGGGGATGGAAGACTGCCTCTTCAGGCCTTGAATGTGACCAGAAGCTGAGGAGGAGACCCGTTCCAGTGCTAATGCTGAGACTGATGTGTAGTATTATTCTTAAAAACAGGCATGTTATGTGGGAATGTCTCTCCATATTTACAGACTTCAGAAGGCCCCTTTGGGAAAGAAAACCACTGGGAGGAGAGTAAGTCGCTGCGGAGAGCTCTCTCAGGAGGAAACTTGTTGGCCAACCTAGGGTGAAAGAAGAAGTCCTAATACTTACTCTGGTCAACAGATGCTGACATAGTTTTGGGTTCAAACAGGGCATGTTTTAAACGTGTATTTTTTAGTTGATGTCATAATCCTAATTTAAAATGGGTTCTTCAAGCATTATGACTGCGCCCTGGGTATGGTCTTTGATGTATGCCGTTTGGATGTCTCTGCCAAGCGTTTTGGTGTTTTGTTGTATCATCTGCATTTTTTCAAAAAGGAAAAAAGTACGGATGGCTGAGGGTACCTGTTTCTCCCCATGAGCCCTGTTCTAGCACCTCTTCTGACACGAAGTAACTGTGTGACCTGGGGAAAATTAGTTACCAGCATGAAGATGAAAGTCTTTTCTTTAGAGAAAGGAGAAACGTAGGCAGGATGATTGATCCATCTAGACAATTAAATCTGTTCAGTGTTGTATCAGCTTGCTTAGTCTGCCATAACAAAATATCACAGACAGGGTGGCTTAAACAGCAGAAATTTGTTTTCTCACAGTTCTGGAGGCTGGAAGTCTACATTCAAGGTGTCATAGGTATGGCTTCTCCTGAGGCCCCCCTTCCTGGCTTGTAGATGGCCGCTTGCCTGCTGTGTCCTCACATGGCCTCCTTCTGTGTCTGTGTCCCCATGTGCATCCAGATAGCTCTTCTTATAAGGCCACCAGTCAGATTGAATTAGGACCCACTCTAACAGCCTCATTTTAATTTAATCACATCTTTAAAGGCCCTGTTTCCAAATACAGTAATATTCTGAGGTTCCTGGGGGTTAGGGCTTCAACATAAGAATTTGAGAGTCCACAACTTAGCTTGTAACAAGCACTCAGGTTGCATTTGTGTGTTAGAGGTCTGTGTGAAGCAATGGCTTGGGCTGGGTGCCGGGCACCCTTGGGTTTCTGTAGCAGAATTAAAATAGAGGGAACTCCCTGAAGACATTTGGTCCATTTCCTACTTTTTCAGAAACACGCTGTGAGATTACCTCTGTGTTAGGGAGTCACAGAATGCTACCTTCAAGGAATGCCCCCTATTTAGTATTAAAGGAAGCTGAAGTCCAGAGAGGGATAGAGCTCTGTGTATAATAAGATCTCTTGATTTATAACCCAGTTCCATCCACTCAGAAACAAACCAGAGCATATAACCATACTCTCTGACCTCATTATTGCCTCACTCCAACACCTCAGAGACACCCAGCTTAGGAGTGGTAGGACTTTTTTTTTTCAGCTCCAGAGAGGGAGGATGTAATGGTGCTTCATTGGGAATGTGCTACGAACATTCTGAAAATAGTGGCATCCCGTAATCAAAAGCTTTTTGTCTGAGAGAAGGCTTTTTTTCAATCCTTTCTTCTTGATCTTCCAAAGGAGGTCGGGTTGTTAGCCATGAGTTCTAGGATCAAGGACAGTAAGTCTGCAAGTTGGCAGAGTTTTGTTATATTTAAACAGAGGTAGAACAGAGACAGTAGTAGAAGTGATTCATCTAATTTTTTTAGTTTAATTCCAAAGTTAAGATTAAAAATGATTCTTGATATCTAAATAAATAGTTTTAGACCAACAGACTATTAAAATGTTTTAAGAAATTAGGTCAAGTTGTCATCATTTTTTTCTGAAATGTGTAAGTGACTTGGGAATCAGAAATGTGGCCTAGCATTTTTTTTGGGATTAAGTGGAATAAAATTTGCAAATGTGGTTCGTTGTATGTTTTAAGACTTTTTTTTTTTTTTTTAAAAGAGACTTTCTAAAGATCCATGGGCAAATAAAATGTTAACAGTTGGCTGGACATGGTAGCTCACGCCTGTAATTCC
>NW_016107358.1:2031023-2048247 GCF_001604975.1 Cebus imitator | reverse complement strand
TTGGATTTTTTTTTTTTTTTTGAGATGGAGTTTCACTTTGTCATCTGGGCTAGGGTGCAGTGGTGCAATCTTGGCTCACTGCAACCTCCACCTCCTGGTTCAAGCAGTTCTCCTGCCTCAGCCTCCTGAGTAGCTGGGACTATAGGCATGCACACCAGGCCCAGCTAATTTTTCTACTTTTGGTAGAAGCGGGGTTTCAGCATGTTGGCCAGGCTGGTCTTGAACTCCTGACCTCAAATGATCTGCCCACCTTGGCCTCCCAAAGTGCTGGATTACAGGCATGAGCTACCATGCCTGGCCTCATCACTGGATTTGAATTAGAGAATCTGAGGGAACTCGATTCATTCATTTACACCAATTGGCTGAGTACCTGCCATGTACCATGTGCCTGCAGTGTGTGCAATTCAAAGATGAATGAACTGGGATTATTGACCTCAAGCAGCTTGGTTCAGTAGCAGAGACAGACATATGAGACAACCAATTGTGATGCCATGTTGTGAGTGTCATGGGACTACAGATGGGGATGGCATTACCCTTGATGGAAAGAGAGAGAAGTCTGGAGGGCTCCACAGAGGAAAAGACCTGTCCCCAGAAGGAGAGGGTGAAGTTAGCCTGGGCAGCCAGGCTGGTATGAGAAGAATCATGGAGATTTTAAAAAATTCATTGGAACAACAGTGAGCAACAGTATTCCATGCTCTAAAGTATTAACAACTCAGTCATGTCCTTTTGAGATACTACGTGCACCCAGAGCTCTAGCGTTGATTCAAAGGTTGATTATGGAAACCCTTGCCATGTGTCTCCTTGCTCTGTAAGGCTGGAAAAGCATAGAAACTATTTCTGTGCTCTGACTTCGTTGCCCATCTGTCAGAAAATGCCCTTTTCACCGCAGGGTTCTAGCGACTTAATTATTGTTTGGGGAATATTTAGAAGTTTAGATCAAGGATGAATTTCTGTTGTGAAACGAAAGGCACACAAGTGAGATGTTTAAAAATGACGTGGAAGTTGTTTGTTTTGTTTTTGCAGAAAAAGATTTTAATGGCTTGAATGTGCTGCCATAGTTGGGTCAGATGGTCAGAAAATTATGTTGTACCCGGGAGAGAGAAAAGAAGAGCCTTTTGAGGAGCTGCTCTAAAATTATTTTTTATTTAGACTCTTAACTCTTTGGCTTGAATGAGTCATAGACTTTCCTTGCCAAGATAGGGTTAGTGTTTTTTTGGTGTTTTCAAAGCAGGCCAAGGGATTGCCATGAAGGGAGACAACCAGAGCAACTGCAGGAAGAATTGCTAGAAATTGTGCTACGGTTGTTTAGTCTGAATGTGATTAGAAACAAACAACAACAAAAACAACAACCTAACATCATTGATTTTAAAATTTGCTTTCTGCCTACTTTGGAAAAAAGATTTAAGTATAGTGTGCCCATGATAACAAAGGGCAAAGCTGAACTCTCACAGGAAGGTTTATGCAGCAGAAAATGTCATATTTGACATAGGTAGGTAGCTATTGTTCGTGCTATTGTTGTTTGAAGGCATACATTTTAGATAAAAGATTCCTGGCAGTCTGTGCAAAAAAGGAAAATATGGTTGCCTAGCAACGTTTATTGATTGATGTAAAAGAGACAGGTCTGTCAGGAGACAGTCTCTTTCATATAATTATGCAGATTTTTAAATATTACAAACATTGAATAGTATAATTTGCCATCATTTAAGTACGTTTTCCAGCTGATGATAAACTTTAGTTGGTAAGACAAGTTTTTTGCATTGGCCTTCAGTAAACTCTTATACTTAGTTGAAAGCATTTTCATATGGGGAGGGGACATAAGTAAGGCAATCTAGGTTTGTGATTTTCTATTCCAATGAAAAACTATCAGGAAGTGTGTGGATATTATCTTGTTTAGATCAGTGTTTTAAAACTCGTATGTTCCTACGAACTGCCCGGGGCCCTTGTTAAAATACAGATTCCAATGCCAGCTGCAGATTTTCTGAATCAAAGTCTCTAGGCAAGGGTCCTGGGTGTATATTTACCAAAGACACCAAGTGATTTCTTATGCTCAAATAAGTTTAGGGAACACTGCCGTAGATGGTTTTCCTTGACATTTTTTTCCTCTTAGCTGGGCTTTGTAGCAGTCATTTTGAGTATAAATTGTGATAGAAGCCTGAGGCAATAGCATTAAAAGTGAGTTGGCAAAGCCCAGCAGAGCCAGTTTAATTAGCTAGTTTGGATAACTGTAATGTCATTTCCCCTTCTCAAGCTGTGTGCTTCAGGACGCTGCCCATCCAGTTCCTTCCAGATGTCTTTTCATCTGTTATTCCACTGATCCTTACAACATCTCTGTGTAGTGGGTAGAACAAGTATGAAAACTGTATTTCATTGATTTTTTAAGAAGCTCCCTTTTCTCACACTTTTACATCCCTAATAGTATGTATCTTAGAATTGATTGTCTGAATTTGAATATTCTTCTCTATTCTAGTGATTTGTAAAATAATACTGCATCTTATATTCAAAGGTGTCGAAGGGTTGATGAACTGCCATGGCTCCCTTTGCAGATGAGTCATCTGAGATACTGAGAAGGTGATGTGACCATAGACAGTTGCTACTAGTTGAGAAAACCCAATCTCAGATCCATCTTTCTGTTCTTGTACTAGTTTTCTACTGCTGAGTAAGCAATTATTCCAAAACCGAGTGGCTCAAAACAACATTAAGCATTTATGATCTCACACAGTTTCTTAGAGTCAGGCATCTGGGAGTGGTGTAGTTGAGTAGTTCTGGTTTGTGGTCTCTCATGAGGTTGTAGAACTGCAATCTAAAATTTGACTGGGGCTAAAGTTTCTGCCAGACTCATTCACATGGCTTGCAAATTGTTGCTGGTGTTGGGAGACCCAGCTCACCCCCAGGTGGGTCTCTCCACAAGGTTCCTTTGAAGTGCTGCAGCACAGTGACTGGCTTCCACCCAAGCATGTGTTCCAGGGAACCAAGGCAAGGAAAAGGTTACAGTGTCTTTATGACCTAGCTTCAGAAGTCTCATACTATCGTTTACCTATTTGATTTGCCACACAGACCAACCCTGATTCAGTGTTTGAGGGGACCACACAAGGGTATGAATATCAGGAAGTGAGGATCACTGGCTGTGGGCTGTTTCCTTCAGACCACACAGCCTTTTTGACATAGTTTTGTCCTTATTAGCTTGGCCATCTGATACCCATAGGTCAGTTCTTTTTTTGTTTTGTTTTGTTTTTTGAGATGAAGTCTTGCTCTGTCACTAGGCTGGAATGCAGTGGTGCCATCTAGGCTCTGCAACCTCTGCCTCCCAGATTCGAGCGATTTTCCTGTCTCAGCTTCCCGAGCAGCTGGGACTACAGGCGCACACCACCACACCTAGCTAATTTCCGTATTTTTAGTAGAGATGGGGTTTCACCATGTTGACCAGGATTGTCTCGATCTCTTGACCTCATGATCTGCCTGCCTTGGCCTCCCAAAGTGCTGGGATTACAGACATGAGCCACCACGCCTGGCCCAGATCAGTTCTTAAATTGAATAAATGGAAACTCCCTGTGATTTATGTGCCTTTCTAGCACTTCTAGAACTATAACATGCCTAAAAATCCACTGAATCTTCTGTTAAAACACAGATTCTCATTCATTAGGTCTTAAATGCAGGCTGAGATTCTTCATTCTAGCAAGCAGATGATGCCTTTGCTCTTAGGCCGTGAACAACACTTTGAGTGGTAAAACGAACAGACAGGCAGGCTCCCAACAGCACTATCTCTAGGGCTACTCTGCAACCAAAACTCCATTCTTCTTCTCAAGGTGTACTTGCCTCTTGCTTTTCTTTTGCAGAGAAATAACTGGTTTGGGGAGAAGTAACTGGAGAACAGAAGAGCCTGCCTCATGAAGTTGGTTAACAGAAAGGGATGTATGAAGCAGATAAGAGCCATGTATTATTAGGTAGGCAGATTACTGCAGCTGTGTCTGTTCATAGGAAAGGTCAGGTTTCAGACAGCAACAGCTTGGTGCTCAAAATGGTGAGGTAATTAGCTTCCAGGTGGTGGGGTTACAGAATGGAACCCAAACAGTCCTTAAAATGAAACGTGTCAATGCATTATTCAGAACTCAGAGCCCAGATGTTCGTCAGTGGATTCTCATCGTTTTTCTACATACACACGTGCACATGTGCGTGCACACACACACACACACACCTTTGAAGCATTAACATGCTAACAGGCAGGAAACTCTGTCCATAATATATTTTTGGAATAAAATGAAGAATGTAGCTGGTGTGGTGGCTCACAGCTGTAATCCTTGCTCTCTGGCAGACTGAGATGGGAAGATGGCTTGAGGCCGGGAGTTTGAGACCAGCCTGAGCAACATAGCAAGACCCCATTTCTACAAAAAAAAAAAAAAATACAAAAAAATTACCTGGGTATTGTGGCATGCACCTGTAGTCCTACCTACTTGGGAGGCTGAAGCTGAAGGACCCCTTGAACCCAAGAATTCAAGACCAGCCTGAGCAACATAGCAAGACCCCATTTCTACAAAAAAAAAAAAAAATACAAAAAAATTACCTGGGTATTGTGGCATGCACCTGTAGTCCTACCTACTTGGGAGGCTGAAGCTGAAGGACCCCTTGAACCCAAGAATTCAAGACCAGCCTGAGCAACATAGCAAGACCCCTGTCTCTATAATAAATAAATAAATTAGCTGGGCATGCTGGTGCCTGCCTGTTGTCCCAACTACACAGGAGGCTGAGGTGGGAGTATCACTTGAGCCTGGGAGGTTGAGGCTCCAGTGAGCTGTGATCACGCCACTGCACTCCAGCCTGGGAAACAGAGCAAGATCCTGTCTTAACACTTCACAGACACACCGTACATACATACAGACACATATAAACGTAAAGAGAAGAATGTCCCAGAAGAGTGCACACATGAGGCATTGATTTGTCAAAGGAACAGCAGTCATTATCTGCGACTGTCCATTAATTATCATCCACTCCATACATGGCTGGTGGGAATGCAAAATTATACAGGCACTTTGGAAAATAATGGGACACTTTACAAGAAAGTCAAACACACACCCACATTTAAAAAATGGAACAGCGATCGCACTTCCAAGTATTCATCTGAGAGAAATGGAATTTATTTCTACACAAAGGCCTGTACACAAATGTTTATAACAGTATCATTCATATTAGCAAAAGCCCAGAAAGCGATGAATGGATAAATTGTCACATCTGTACAAAAAGAAGCAAGCTGTTGATGAATCAACAAAATGGATGAACTTTAAAAGCATCATGCTAAGTGAAAGAGCTGATCATAAAAGGCTACATACTGTGTCATTTATATGTCATTCAAGAAATAGTAAAACTACAGACATAAATCAGAACAGAGATTGCCTGGGGCCTGGGAAGGGGATTAACTGCAAAGGGGTGTGAGAAAACTTTTTGTGGTGATGGAAATATTCTGTCTTAATTGTGGTGGTGGTTATACAAGTTTATATCTTTGTCAAACTTAACCAACTGCATCTTTAAAAGGGGGTGAGTTTTATTGTATACAAAACTTAATAAGTATGACTTTAAAACAATACATACCTTAATAAGTGTGACTTTGAAAAAATACCTCAACCTATCCAAATCTACCATTTTCCAAATGAGAAAACAGGCCCCAGATAAGGAGATGACTTGATAGCTCTGAAGAGTCAGGGACACAGGCATCTTGGGCCCCACTCCTGCCTCAGAGGTGCCCTGCATCTTTGGCCTCCTGTCCTGTCCAGAGAATATTCCAGGTGGGACCCAAGTGCTGATCTTCACTTCTCCATGTGGCACTGTGTGTGGCTTTTTAAAACCCATACTTTACTGTACTGCCCTTTGGGCTGTTGACCTACAGTTTAGCTGGAGGGCTTCTAATTAGAAAAAGAAAGCAAACTTGCATTCAACCAGAATCCAGTGTTCCAAAGAACATTGTATTAGTCCATTTTCACGCTGCTGATAAAGACATACCCAAGACTGGATAATTTATAAAGGAAGAAGAAGTTTAATGGACTCACAGTTCCACATGGCTGGGGAGGTCTCACAATCATGGTGGAAGGCAAAAGGTACGTCTTATATGGCAGCAGGCAAGAAAGAACAAGAACCAAGTGAAAGGGGTTTCCCCACATGAAACCATCAGATCTCATGAGACTTACTACGGTGAGAACAGTATGGGGGAAACCAAGCCCATGAGTCCATTATCTCCCACTGGGTCCCTCTCACAACACATGGGAACTATAGGAGCTAAAATTCAAGATGAGATTTGGGTGGGGACACAGCCAAACCATATCAAACATAAAGCTACAGCAATGAACTTCTCTGTACATATTTCATTCTACTTTTATGGTGGGGAGGGGGAAGCAAAACCATCAGTTTATTGAGAAGACTGTCTTGTAGGACACAGACACCAAGGCAGTCTAGAAGGAACAGAATGTTGTAGAGATAAACACCAACATCATCTTGCAGAAAGTAGGTAAGATTTGGAATGAGCCAGACCTGGTTTTAGTTTTTGACTCTACTTTCTGGCTTCATGCCCCTGAGTAGCCACTTAACTTCTCTGTCTGGGAAATAGTGACCATAATTCCTGCGTCACAGGGCTTGTGTGAGGTTTAAATAAGAAACTAGGAAATAGAGTACCTCTCCAGCTTCAAATAGACTTCTCTAGTGTCAGCACTGGGCTATGTGCTCTACACACATCATCTTAAACTCTAACAATCGTTGTCCCCATCGTGGAGGTGAGCCAGCCCAGGGAACACAATCTGCCAGTGATTATACCACCTGACCAGACCAGTGGTCACGAGTAGATTTCAGTAAACGATTGTGGATCTGAACCAACTTCTGTTTATTATAGGTTGGGGAGCTTGGAAAGGAGTGAAATTCTGCTTCTTAATTTGAGAGGAAGCCTTCTTTTATAGTTTTTGCTTTTTAAGAAAGAGAGGAAAAACAATTGAAGCCAAAATTGGGATGCTGAGTGAGTGCCAAACTTCAGCTGAAAGGAAGCTGTCCTCCCCAATCTCATCTGCACTCAGCCTCCTCTATGTTTGTTTAGAAAAAATGCTCCAACCACCAAGAGACCTTGTGCTATTTAGGGTCCAGCTAATAACAGAAAGGCAGGGAGACTTTCTCTGAGAGCATTCACTGTAATTTTAAACTCATCTGCCTTCTGAGATTAAGAGGCCAGTTTAACACTAACTGACATGGGGTCAACTAGGCTTAGGGTTCAGTTTTATTAAAGCTTAATTTATTTTTTCCTTTTTATAATCACAATGACATATAAGTAGGTTTTCTATCTTTACTTGAAAATAATTTCTTATTCTGTCACACAGCCAGGCTAAGTTGACAAAACACCAAGTAGTTATAATAGCCCAAGACAACTGGCAAAAGACCAACTGGCAGACATACTGAAGACAATAGAATCGTTTTCTGTTCTATATATGTTAAAACTCCCTCCATCATTTGCTATGTGTGCCTTGACTCAATTTTCCTTTCCTGACTATTGTCAGCCAGCATTAAGTGGTTAAACTTACATTCCTACAAGTCCTGTGTGCCATTTTGTGTTATGGATGTTATACTCAAAGGGCATAATTTGGTCTGAAAGTAAGTATGCAAGGTTTTAGTATACAGAGAATATGATAAATGTTAAACCTCTGTATGGGGAGGAAAAAACACATAGTGTTTTAAGTGTGACAGATTTCTCTACTGCCCAGGGCAGAATTATTATCCTTGTGAGTAGTTTAGGAACCCGAGGACCAGAAAAACGGGAGTCAAGGATAGTGGCCAAAGTGGGAGACGTAGTTTCCCAGCACCAGCCCAGAGCTGTTTCTGCTAGACCACACGACAGCCCCCTTGTGTAGGTTATTTAATAAATTCATTTTACAACCCATAGAGCACAGTAGGAAACAATGCAATTACTGAACCATTGGAACACAGCTGCCAACATCTTGTTTATTCAGAATTGTCCAAACACTTCCATGTGGGGGCGGGACTGATGTAATTTGCTGGTTCAACAGTTGACATTGATAAATTGGAGTTTCATTTCCTCTGCCTTCTGTTGGAGGTGCTAATGAGCATTGAAAGGCTGGAGAAACACAGAAGGGAGAGAAGGGAGAACCTTGCCTCATCTACATGCTAAGTAATTGAGCCTGGAAAATGTAGACTTGACACCATTAGGTAATAGGTGGACACATTTGAAGTCATTAATAAGGGCCAAATGCAATTAGTGCTGTGAAAATTTTAATTATTTAAATTCCACTTGCAGATTGTGTGGGCTGGAAGCTTCATTTAATAGGAGAGAATGTTTGCTTTTCCTAATATTCTTTTATGTTTTCTGATTTTTTTTTTTTTTTTTTGTAATTTCATTAGCACTATGCCAAGATTCCTTGGCTTCTGGAAAATGAGGGAATTGGGCTAGATGATCTCTGAGGCCTCTTCCATACTCCATTGTTTGACTTGCTCTAGCATGAGAATCTGCCTGAAATGAACTGCATTCCTCTATGCGCACATTTATCCAGGCCTCTGTTTCCAAACCATTCATTTTCTCATTCATTCAACAAGCTTACCATGTGCCAATTACTGTGTTAGGAACTAGAAGGAAAGTAGCATCCAGGCCGCAGTGAGCCATGATAGCTCCACTGCACTCCAGCCTGGGCAACAGAGTGAGACCTTGTCTCAAAAAAATAGAGTAGGTAAGTGGCCTATTTTCAAGAGCTGGCTTTCTAAATGGGAGACAGGGAAATAGAATATATTGGGGAGATTCTAGGGTGGAGTACATGGCAGAACATGAGCATGTAGGAGGACCCTAAGTGAGACAATCAAGGACAGCTACTCAGAGTATGTAGTGTTTTAGGCAAATTGTTTATATAAGGTAAAGATTGGGAGGAAGAAGCATTTGGATAGTTGTTGTTTTGTGTACCTTTCAGGACTTTCTGAGTGCCTTTTCTGTATGTGGCATAGAGGAGGATTATGGCAATTTTATTTTTTAAAAAAGGGGGTTCTTGGTGTGGGGACATAAAGTGGAAATAAATTGGAGTGATTTTTGGAGAATGAGTGGCAAAGGGTTCACACTCAAATAGGTGACATTAGGAAAAGGCTAATAATTTTCAATGTAAATCTTAAATGCATATATCTTATAATTGCCTGCTTAAATACAGGCTGTGGGCTACATAACTGAACTCAAGTACCTCTTTATAAACATTAGCTATTTAAACCAAATTTTTAGAGTTGAAAATACTTAAAGGCTTTTTTTATACTTATCATTTCACACAAGGCAATTGATGCCCAGAAACTAACTTACTACCTTCCTTCCTTCCTTCCTTCCTCCCTTCCTCCCTTCCTCCCTTCCTCCCTTCCACCCTCCCTCCCTCAGAAATCAGACCATGTAATGGGTAAGCCATTGCCCCACCTCTCTGAATCCCGTCTTTGAAAGGTCAACTCAAAATGTTACCTCTTCTAGAAGCTTTCTCCCATAATCCATCATCTCCCCTTATATTCTACAAAATAAGTCGACTGGGAGAAATGTGTCCTGGGAAGCTGTGAGTAGGTGCAGTTAGGAATTCTCTAGCTGCAAGTCATTATCGAGATTATCAGACATTTACTCAATGTTTTTAAAGCAAATTGGATTTTTTATGACATTAAAATTAAACCTAAACAATTTTTTGCAGGTAATTTTGATTTTATTTTAAATGTGTTTGGTTAACGCTGCCTATAAATAACCTAGTACATAAACAATTTCAAACTTTCCACCATTAAAAAAATTTAAAAATACATGAATGTTTTGCCACATTATTTGAGGTCTTATTACATCTCCCAGCCTACTTTAGCAAATTATTTTTTCTTTGATCCAACAAATTGAACTTTTACTATGAGGGCCTTAGACACTGGGGTGTGACATTGTTCTTGTCCTCAGAAAGAGCTTTTGGTCCAAATAGGAAGATGGATAACATGGTTTTAAGGGGAGAAGTCTTAAATTCTTCCTTCAGAATTTACATCCCTCAGTGATCTGACTGACATCTTACTGTTAGTGTTCTCGTGATAAAGCTGGGTATATTACACAACTAGACATTGCTGCTTGTACTCACTAAGGTCTCTCAAATACAAATTCCTGAAATGCAGTGATTTTCCCTGTCTTTTCCTCAAAGGTTTGTAGGCCATCTGGATGTCCTCAGAAGTATTTCTGCTGTGTTTTGGCATAGGAAACAATTATTGTGCCGCAGTTTAAAATTTTTTTTTTTACGCTTTTAATCCATCAGTTTTATTCAACAACAAGTTTGTTTGAATAAAACAGGTTAACATGAGTACTGGAGCTCTAAGTTAACCTTTTACATACATGAATATGTGTCCCACAGGCCAAGCTAGCCTTAAATATTCTTTCTTCTGTCTATTAAGCTCTCAGCCATGAGAGTAGACTTACTATTTTGGAGAAATATCTTTTGTGAAGCTGCAAGTAGATGCAGTAAGGAACTCTCTAGCTGCAAGCCATTATAGAGATTATCAGACATTTACTCTTATGTTTTTAAGTCAAATTGGATGCATAATTGTATGACATTAATTAAACCTAAACAATTTCTTTGCAGGTAATTTTGATTTTATTTTAAATGTGTTTGGTTAACGCTACCTGTAAATAAGCTAGAACATGGGACCTTTGGTGTGAAAATAATTCAGATATGTATTTAAAATATAAATTTAGCTTTAAATGAATATTATACTGGCTTATAAATGTATCAGGTATAGCATATTTTGTTATATTTTATCATATCCATTTAGTAGAAACGGCAGAAATTGAATGTCAACTGAATGTTGCCGTGAGGGTGACGGCCAGACTGTCCTGTAAGGAGAGAGGTTTACTCATTTTTAGTTCATCTCCTTACCTCTGTCTTAATACTTGACTGATGCCGGGTATCGGAGTGCTAGTTTAAGAATCAGGAGACCTTGCTCTAGTCTTAGTTCTGACACTGACTGGCTGCGGGGCCTCTTAACTACCAGCAGTACCTCTTTGACATTCAGTGTTCTCATCCATACAAGGAAGCAGTTAGATTAGATGTTCTAAAGGCCTGTGCGGTTATAAGGTGAATGAATGTGATCAGTGGCATGTTTCTGTTTTGCACACGGCAAAGCAAAAGCCATAAAGGATAAAGTGACCTGACAGTGGCCATGGGGAGAATCTCTGGCCCCTCAGGAATAGGTCAGACTCTCAAAGTTTTGGCCTTCATGCTTCTTCATGGTCCTCCAGTAGCACTTCCCCGTGGTGGACCTTATTCTTTACAATGCCAGTCATTTGCATTTGCTTTTATATCTATTAGCATAACTTCTATGTGGATATTTAAAAGGGATGGGAGGAATAAAGTTACTTCGTGAGTTCCCATGTTATTAATGAAGTCCTTGCCTTCCTGCCTGTTGAGACTGGTATCTGAGATGAGCTCCTGTTACCTTTTCTGTTGAATCTTATTTTGGGGAGAAATCAAGAATGGAAGTGAAACAGTGTCAGCAGCTCTCCGATGTATCGCAGGCTCTCTTCAACTCAATTTAGAAACATCTATTAGGAATGAAAACGTTAAGCAGATGCCCCATTCCAAACCCCCACCCGCAGCCCACCTTTTTCTTTTGGACTGTTTTGCTTGTTTGTGGCACATTTAATTAACTTCTCTGGGACTTACTGTGAATAATACCTCCCTCACATTTAGAAATGCGATAGGTATAAATTTGTTTAGAATCAGGTCACGTATTTCCATGTAAAGACATTTCAAATAATGCATAGGTTCACAAGTGCCATTTTAACCCAGCTTGCAACTGAAGTGCAGTACTCATCCTATTATCTTGGGTGTGGGGAGTAGCAGGCTGTATAGGAGGGGAGGGAAAGGAAAAGGAAGAGAAAAAAAATTTATCATGGTGTTGAAATTGACAAGCGTTTCCTGGGTGCTGCCCCTTGCTGCTTCCCTGTCTTATTTCGGTCCGTAAGGCCTTCCAGGACCCCTGCGGCTCACAATGGTAGTTTGTAAACCTCCAAATCACTCAGTCAACTCTGAATCAAACTCCCAATGTGGCAGGGGAGGTGTTCTCTGCTGTGTTAAGAATGTCGTTCTCCAATTCACACATTTAAACCAAAGAGTAAATGTTAATTGGCGCCTTAACTTCCGGGAAGCAATTTCTAGTTTCTTTTTTAATTGTGATAGTGAACCTAATTGGTAGAATTAGGCAAGAAGAGAGGGAAGGGGCAGAAAATTCTGGACTGAGAGCGTGTCTCTAGGTTTGGTGTTCCTTGCTTGTGCCTGGATCTCTCAGCTTCCTTCATTTCTAGATGCCCTAGTGTTTGAAGGCTTCAGTTGCTTTGCCGTCTCCCAGGGCAATAGTGAAGTTGTCAGATGAGGTCGTCGAATGAGGTGGGGAGCAGGTGTGGATAGTTCACGCCACCTCCCTGGATGAGATGTTTGTGAGTTAACTCCACCTTTGGAGTCAGACACCTTGGTTTGGCCATCAGATCCACTGACACTGACTCTGTAACTTTGAGCACTTATTGAACCTCAAGGCCTTCGTCATGAGAGGGCAATATAAAGATGAATAACAATTCACAAAAAACCTTTTGGCCCAGAGTCGGTGCTCAGTAAATGAGTGATGTTATGATGAGTCCAGGTGTCGGTGGAGAGTGACATTAACAATATCTGGAAGGCGACAGCATTATTAAAATAAATGATGTGTTCATTGTATTTGAGGGGTACATAATGTCAGAGACTCTTCTATTTGTTTGTTTAAAATAGATTTGTGAGGGATGGGTGTGGAGGATGGCTTGAGTCTCGGAGTTTGGGACCAGCCGGAGCAACATAGCGAGACTGACTGTGTTTCTACAAATAATAAAAAATATTAAAAAGCGCTGGGTGTGGTGGTACCACCTATAGTCCTGATTACTCAAAAGGCTGAGTTGAGAGGATTACCGGAGCCCAAAAGTTTGAGGCTGCAGTGAGCCATGATCACACCATTGCATTTCAGCCTGGGTGGCAGCACAAGCCCCCGTGTCAGAAAATAAGATTTGTGCGGTTGGGAAAACAGGTGGTGGAAAGCTGCGAGATAGGTAGTCAGAAGTTGTACCTCCAAATGCTTGCTGAACGAGGCCAACAGAGCGTCTCTGAGGAGGCTGGGCCTTTGCAGGGAGAGAGCCTGGGGCGGGATGCTGGAGGAGTGTTTCAAGCAGCCTGAGCGACCACTGTGCAGCCACTTTCATCAGCAGCCCTTCGCCTGTGTAAGGCGAGAATCAATAACAGAAGAAGAAGGTGACAAATCATTCATTGCCTGGAGACTGGCTGTAAATTCAGTGCCTGTTATTTTCTTTCTAATCACTTTAACGAAACTCCTATACACGTCCTTTCCCTGAGCACAGAACCTCATCCCTGGACCCTGAAAGGCCTTTGGAAAGATCTGAAATTATCTTTTTGTATTATCCGAAGTTGTTACCTCAAGGGAGTTAAAGGTCTACTTAGTTCTTTTGTGCTTAAGTTAAATCAGCATTCATAATGCCATTGTTTTCTTTTTTACAGTCTGTTTCATGATACTCATGCATTTTAGAGAAATCTGTCTAAAGAATCTGCATTTGCCTCTGTGTGTTTCTGGGGGCGTGTACATTTATACGTCTTAGTTGTTTTTTTTTTTGAGACGGAGTTGCACTCTTGTTACCCAGGCTGGAGTGCAATGGCGCGATCTCGGCTCACCGCAACCTCCGCCTCCTGGGTTCAGGCAATTCTTCTGCCTCAGCCTCCTGAGTAGCTGGGATTACAGGCAGGCACCACCATGCCCAGCTAATTTTTTGTATTTTTAGTAGAGACGAGGTTTCACCATGTTGACCAGGATGGTCTCGACCTCTTGACCTCGTGATCCACCTGCCTCGGCCTCCCAAAGTGCTGGGATTACAGGCTTGAGCCACCGCACCCAGCTATACGTCTTAGTTCTGACTTGCTATTACACAGACACTCTTTTGATACCCCCCTCTTCTCTCCCCACAGAAACACAAACACACTTTTTAATAGATTCTCAAAAGTCAGAAAGGACATTAAAAAGCCACATGATTCCCCCAGTTTACTTGGTAGCCAAGGAAACAGAAGCCTAGGGAGAGGAGGTGATCTCCCTGCCCTCTTGTAGGGAGCACCAGGACTAGGCCCTGGGTGTGTCCAGCTTCAGGTTCAGAGCTTGGGATGCAGAGCTTGTCCCGAGAGCAGGAGTTGCAGGGCGTCCTCTCTCCAAGGTGCCTGTATTTCCGCAGGTGGATGTTAGGTGCCTCCCAAGCTGGAATATCTGGAAATGGCTAAGAATAGTTGAACAAGTGCGTACAGTTGCCTAAAAGTAAAGTCTTTTTGGACAGCTTTGGAATGATTAGAGAAGGGACTTGGGGACCCCTCCAACAGTGGTCTGCATAGAGTTCATCTTTTGTAAGCACTGATTTATTTTTCTGCTGAGGGGCCAGCCTCAGGCAGAATCGGGAAACAGGCAGCTTGATATGATGCAGTGATTTTCTAACCCTTTCCCCATCTCCCTTTTAAAACTGTAGGACTTTTCCTTTAAATAGAAGCGTAAGAGGAAGCCCAGTATGTGAAACCGATCAAAGTGGTTGAAGTGGGGGTGGGAGGCCCAGGTTCTGCTCACTTGACTCTCAGATTCTTTCCTTGCACTTCATCTGCCGCCTCCACCCTCCTCTCATTACAGGGCTCCTCCGGAGGCCCAGCCCTTGCTCTCAGTTTGGAAACCACCACTGCGGTGAAAAGCCAGTGCTTTGGGTTCAGGAACCCTGTGTTAGTCACCATGGGCAAACCCCTTCACCACTGAACCTGACTTTCTTTTCTTGTAAATTGAGGATTCTCAAACAAAGATTTTTGCATGTAAATCTTAATATATAATATCACTGGGCCTTAGCAAATACTCTGTAAACATTGATTCCTAACTCTCTTTTCTTCGTCTCCCTTCCCTTTTTCCTCTAGATGTCCTCCCCCTCTTCAGGAGCCCTGAGACCTAGCATTCTTCAGACATGCTCAGCTCTCCGGGAAAACTATGAGCCACTTAGATTCCAGCGCCAGGTCAGGGCAGCCTGTCTTCCCCAAGAGCATTTCCATTGGCAGTTCCAGATTCTAGCAAAAAAGCTCAATTCCTGTCTCTCAAATATTCAGTTAGTTGACAGCTGGCCCAAACAATTGACATTCAAGGGAACTGTATTGAGGGACCTTGTAATCATTCATTTAATCATTTACGAAGACCAGCAGTTGGCCTTCCACCTCCAGTTAAGTTGACCACTGCTCTAGGTGCTCATATAACAATACAGTATATATAGTCCTTAAAATCCTCATATTCTGCACAGTTGCATTCAAAAAACAAGCATGACTTATAGGAAACGCCGGGTTATGAGCATACCACCCAAAACCTATTTGACTTTGTAACCTGGACATTAACAAAAGCAAATACTAAAAGGTAAAGAAATATCACTCTAAAAAGGACATAACCTTTAAAAATGATTGAGAGCAGCCTGATGAAAAGGATTGTAAGGAAAAGATTAAGTTGTTGAATTTTGGAGACAAGGATGCAGTGGACTAAGATCATAGGCAACGATACAAAAAGCCACATGCTTTCTGAACCAAGAACCACACGTCCGTCTGAGACGAGAACCCTTGAGTTGCTGTGTTCTGTGTTTGAGTGCATTTATTTAGCTGCTGGTTCTTGATTGTACAAAATAGTAGTGTTCTAGGAAAATTGCATGTAAAAGCAATACAACTTTAATTGTGCCGATATCATTTTGCTGTTTCACAGTCCTGTACAAGTGGTTCATATTACAGTGACATATTCTGTAGCAGGTCAGACTGTTTCTAGATCTCAGTGGCTTAAATCCCAGACATAGAACACAGGGGGATGCAGGAGAACTAGGCTCCATTCCTGTCCTCAGAAAACTCACGGTCTTGTGTGTGAGACATGAGAATGAACTCAAATAGCTGTAGTACCAATGCCGTATGATGGGGGAAAGGAAATAATGTGTGAGCTTGTGGGGGGTTAGGAGGCAAAAGCTTTTAGGTGGGTAGAATTGGCAGGAATTCACCAGGCAAGGAGGGAGGGCAAGCAGAACAAGTAGAGGCCTAGGGACTAGAAAGCGCTGGACATATTTGGGGGACTCGCATATTGTGGGGGGATCCACTTGAGGGTTGGAGCCAATTCAGAACATAAGGGAGCAGTTCAGACAGGGACGAAAACAGAGGTTGGCCTCAGAGTGTGGGAGGCCTTGGCTACAGAGATGGGGGCACTATAGAAGGATTTTGAGCAGGTGAGTGATGTGATTAGAGCCCATCTTTCCAGAAGCTCCTTCTGGCAGGCCGTGCTGGATGCAGTGGTGGGAGTGGAGTGCAGTTTGGAAGCGTTGCAGCCGTCCCTGTGAGAGGTGTGAGGACCTTGGCTGGACTGTCACAGTGACACAGTGGCATGGGGAGTGCAGGGAGGACACTACACCACAAACATTTTGTGGACAGAATCTGAAGTATTTGTCAGCTGAATGATGGTGCAGGGCTCTGGTGGTACCTGTTTAATGTTGGTGAATCACTGTGTGTTAACTTTTCAAAGTGTTTTCTGTCCCTTCCAAAGCTGACAGAATTGTCAAGAGGCTTCACCTGTTCAACCCACATTACTTGACACACGGTTACTTGCATTACAAAGCACTGCATGAGGAGCTCTTGGTAATAAAGGGGTGATCAAACACTGATCTGTCCCTCCAAAGTCACGTCTATGTTGTTGAATATCGAACCACATGACTACGTTACTTATTAAAAACTAAAATTAAAAAAAAGGAGGGAGGTAGTAGAATAGGTAGAAAAAATACCGGAATGTTTCTTTTTAAAAATTTTTAAATTATAATTATACTTTAAGTTCTGGGGTACATGTGCAGAACGTGCAGGTTTGTTACATAGAATATTTCTTTTTAAAAGTCTCATGCCCAAATAACAGGATAAAGACTAGTGTTATTCATTAACCTACAGAAGTATGAACAGAATGTGATTTTAAAAACACAATTACACTTTCTCAGTATTGCAAAGTTCCAGAAACTGTACTTGGAGCTTTATGTAACTGTTTCAATCAGGTGTCACAAGAACCTTGTGAGAAAGATGGCATTACCCTCATTTTTTTTTTTTTTTTTAATGAGGAAACCGAATTTTCAGAAAGTCAGGTAACTTATCCAAATGTCACACAGCTAATGAAT
>NW_016107358.1:1997527-2030742 GCF_001604975.1 Cebus imitator | reverse complement strand
TCGATCTCTTGACCTCATGATCCACCCGCCTCGGCCTCCCAAAGTGCTGGGATTACAGGCTTGAGCCACCGCGCCCGGCCGCCTGCATTCTAAATTAATACTCTTTCTCCACATTATCTCTTCCGGCGTCTTTCTTTTCCGTCTTCCTTGTTCATCTCGAAGCTATCAGTCTTAACAACGGGGTGACATCCCATCATGACAGTAGAATTGCTGCAAACAGCATGTGGGCATTTGAAATTCACCAGCAAGAAGCACTGTATTCTGACTCACTTTGAAAACGTACCTAGGAAAATCAGGTATTAATTTAAAAAATTTGTGTTCAACCTCAGGCCTTACTTTTTGGGTTGGAACCATTTCAACAACTAAAGAAAAATTAGGAAGGCATGACCTCTAGTGGAAAGACAGAAAACTTTGCGTGATTTTGCTGGAGAGTTTCTCCTCAAACCACCTCTTTTGAGACTGGAATTATGGGATTTTTCATCTGAAAGTTACTCTCATCACAAGACTTGGGTCTTTGTGCAAAATGTCATTTTTGTCACTATTTTAAAAGTGGAATTTTTGCATCTCACAATCATAGCACACCTGGGTTTGAGACCTTCACTGACCTTTCTCAAGTAGGCACCATCTTTTAAAAGATTTGTCCTCTAGTCTTTTTGCCACTTCACTCTAAAACCCAAACTGGACTTTTGGAAGGGACACAGTATGAATACAGGTGTCTGTATTTAGTGGTCTCTAAATTCAACTCTGGGACAATAGATAGCTTTGGAAATTGTACACCTCTATTCAAACTGTTCAAACTGTGTGATCTTTGGTTTTAAGAACTGAGCTGTAATTGTGCCCATCACTGCAGTTTTATTGCTTGGCTGCCAAGTCAGATCCACACTTGATACTCACTGACCCCCCATATATGTGCTCCCAAGCAAAGTGTGGTATGTGTGCCAGTTGTCCTTAAGGATTCAGCTGGTGATGCATTCACTTTGTCTATACTTGAGAATTGAGGACAAAAATCAGTCCCTATCAGTCTCCCTAGAGGGAGATGAGGGCCCTGAAAAAATAGCAGAAATCTAGCACAGACACATCATTTTCTTTCAAAGTAAATGGATACTTGGGTGGTTAGAGATGAATGAATTCCCCAGTTGTGAAGAATGAAACTGGCCACATCCCTCCTGAATCTCAATTACTGTCATGTTTCCGAAAGCCCGCCAAAGTTGTCTTTCCTGATTTGAAGAGTAGCCAGTCTCAGACCTTCAAGATCTTAGAGAATTACCAAGACAGTAAATTCCTCCCTCGATCTTGACAGCTTTGCCTTTCCCGATTTCATGCAGTTAAACTTTTTGCTTTGAAATTGAGAGAGAGGCAGTCTCCATTTTTAAAAGCATTTCAACATTGCTAGTTTAAAACACATGTCTCCTTGGAGATGATGCTTCTGTCCTTCTGGGGTGAGACGTGGGAACCTGCATTTTTAACAAGCCTCTTGGTTTGAGACCCACATACGAAGTAGAGAGTTCTGGATTAAGAGTCAAGGCCTTTGGGTTCTATTTCTGGCACCTGTACCAGATGCAGTGCTGTGTCACCTTTGCTTTCTGGGCCTTAGCCATGTACCATGTACCATGGCGGTTGGAATAAATAACCTTGAAGTCAGTTGTGGCTCCAATAACCTCCAATTTATTAATTCTTTGTGTGGGGAACACATATACAACTTAAACTTCAGTCTCCAGAGTCTTAAGAGTTAGTGAATTTGTAACGGATTCAAACAACAATTAAAGAAACTCTTATTTCTCCCTTAGTAGCAATCTTTTGGTTAATAATTTCGGGCTGGAATGTTTGAATGCCACTGATCATCCACTGACTTGTTCCATTTTTAGATGGTTGGGGGAAAGTAGACGAAAGAAGCCATCTTTCAAAATATAACTTTCCCACTTCAGCTTTATGGGATTCATCTTTGACTTTGTCAAAGACTTTTCTTTTTTTATTAAGCAGGCATGGATTTAAAAACACGGCAGCTTTGCCCTCTTTTAAATGATCTACCTATGCTTTTAAACTGCAAATTTCAACTTCTGCAGAGGGCTTTGGCTGGTTATTTAAGTCTGACTTCTTTTGATCTGAACATTTTCAAGCTGAGCAATAAAAGTACGTTTTTACCTAGATACTGAAAGCAATTATCAGGTAGGCAATTCTGTCTCAGAAATAGGTTCACCTCTTTATTAGTCTGTCAGGTTGTCAGTATTTTTTTATATGTGTGTTTGTTTTCCTTGGAAAAACTCATTTGATCCCTTAGCCCTTTCTTAAATGACAGAGATAAGTGTAGCTGTACTAATCTGAACTTCTGGATGTATGGAACATTCCAGCTTTATATGATGGAAAAACTAAGGCTCACTAACTCATTGTTTTTCAAAATAGCATGTTTTTAGGATATTACTTATTTATTTGAAAACTGTATTGAGGAAATTAGTATTTGAAATAACATTTACTTATTTAAATGCAGATGAAAACAATAGAAGCAGGGGGTCATTGTTAATAAGCCACGTGGAATATTGATTAATAGCTATTAAGCACTTGGTTATTGACACTTAAAAACAAGTTATTTTTCAGCAAGGATGTGTGTTTATTTTGCTGGCATAGGTAAGGAAAGAAGGGTATCTTATCAGTAACCCAGGCAGTCTAGCTATAACCATCATAGACTCCTCCCAATAAAGCAGGCTTTGCATTTCGAGCCCTTTCTCCTACCTTGCAACAGATTGACAAGTTGATGGGAAAAAAAACAAATGATCCCTCCACCTGTCCTTCAAAATAATTGTGGGTGGTCGGATTAGTTTTAGTCTAGATTAGGCCAAAGAACTGCGTGGATACTTAGTGTACTCATCTTGACTAGTTACTCAGGGCCAGGAGCCTCAGCTTCCACATCACTACATTGAGAACTCTAGAGCTCTTCACCAAGTAATTATAGGGAACAAATGGGAAAATGATTGTGGCCATTTTCTGGAAACTGCAAAGCATCATACAATATATGTATTGCTTATTTTGACAATGTATTGATTGAAGACAGGTTAAAAAAATTTTCATTTTATTAATCATCTGAGCTCCTGAGGTCTTCAGTATATGTATTCATTTGTACAGAATGAAATTGTCTTGAAGGAAGAGTAGTGTCTTAACCTCATAACATCAATGACTGTTTCCTGTGACTTCTTTTTCTTTTATTCCTGGAACCTGAGGCTTTATTCATTCATTCATTTAAAAAAAAAAAAATCAGCTGCAGTAAGTGCAGGCACTCTGTGCCTTCCGATGAGGTCTTGAATATGCATTGGGAACTCATTGTCAGCCATGTTGCTTGCCAAGACAAAGCATCTTTCAGTCTTGGCTCAATTTAGATGATCTCTTTAGCTCCTAAATTATCAGGAGTGTTTTGGCAGGGGAACCAGATGGAAAACTTGTAAGTCGCTGGGTGGAACCTCAAAGTAAGGCCTGGGACTGATGCTTTTAATGTAGTCTTATCACATCTTTAGCCCCTTGATGAGCTTGTTTCCCCAAAGATTTTATTCTAGGATTTTAAGACCTCAGAGCCCAACTAGAAAACTCTTGGTAAATGAGTAGAGTGTGCATGCCATCTCCTGGCAGTTATTGGGAATGGCTTAGTAGGAAGACGTCCATTTATTTGTAGGTTCTCCACTTATATATCAAAGGAAAAAATACATGGTTATAATGTTTTTAGAAATCAGGTATTAGACTTTGATTGTAGATCACACTATATTTACAGTAACTTTTCTCCTATTTTTCTGATGACGTTGTAGACTTAAAAATTGGTGCTTTGGAGAATGTCCTAGAGCTAAACTACTCTCAAAGAACAGGAGGAGATGTGTCTTTGTAGCTACGGTATCATTAACAAGCCCCTAACTTCTCCTTCATCTCTTCTGAGCGTGTGATATGATACCCTTGCTTGCAGATATAGAGGCTCTGGAGCCTCTCATCATGTCTCACAATGACAGTGTTGTCAGTCTAAGTATATCACCTGACATTGTCATCCTCTATAAAGATAGAATTTATTTCAGTAAACTCTGTCATTAGGCTACACCACCTATTGATTTAGCTTACTCTGCTGAACTTCTCCTCTGTTAGGGTGGCAGATACACAGGTCATCAGAGGGATACTTGACAGGTAAACACATAATCGATAATCGGTATAAACACTGCACTAAAGAAAGTATGGACCGGGCACGGTGGCTCACGCCTATAATCCCAGTACTTTGGGAGGCCAAGGTGGGCGGATCATTTGAGGTCAGGAGTTGGAGACGGGCCTGACCAACATGGTGAAACCCTGTCTCTACTAAAAATACAAAAATTAGCCAGGTGTGGTGGCACGCATCTGAGTCCCAGCTACTCGGGAGGCTGAGGCAGGAGAATTGCTTGAACCTGGGAGGAGGAGGTTGCAGTGAGCCAAAATCGTGCCACCTCACTCCAGCCTGGGCAATAGAGCGGGACTCCCATCTCCGGGGCGGGGAGGTGGGGGGTGAAGAATGTACAGACAAAATGTGATTGAATGAATAGACTAAACATATCATTTAGAATTATTTCTGTACAATTTAAATTTGGCTTGAGGCTTTTATGTATGAGTAAAGTGAGTCTATTTGAACAAAGCTCCAGTCTGAAGGTTGGTTCCTGAAGTAAGCTCTTTTTTTATTCACTCTCCCCAACTTAATCCCCATTGTTCTCTTTGGAAGTTAAGGAAGACATGCCTGTATCCGAAGAATGTATGGATTTTCACCTCTCCACAGCTTTCCAGAGATCTTAACGTGTCTGTTGAGAAGTGGCGAGAATTGAAATATCAACAAAGCAAGAAATAATAGGGAAGTTGCTAACTGTAAATGCACAGAAAAGCAAGCTTGCTGATAGGAGAAGGCTAATGAACTCTTTTTGAGAACTGTTCCCAGATCTAGTTTTATACGACGTATAATGGATCTATAACTGATTTTGGGAAAGAACAAGTAATCCATTGTCATTAGCTTACACTTTCAGGTTCATGGCCAGTCATACATATGAAATGTTGTAATTTTATCAAGAATTATTATTATTATTTTTTTTTTTCCCATTTATTTTATTGCATTTTAGGTTTTGGGGTACATGTGAAGAACATGCAAAATTGTTGCATAGGAACACACGTGGCAGTGTGATTTGCTGCCTTCCTCCCCATCACCTACATCTGGCATTTCTCCCCTTGCTATCTCTCCCCAGCTTCCCACCCCCCACCGTCCCTCCCCTATTTCCCCCCAACTGACCCCAGTGTGTAGTGCTCCCCTCCCTGTGTCCATGTGTTCTCATTGGCGGGTGTTAAACAATGAGAACTCATCAAGAATTATTAACAGACATGAGCCTGTCTGTCCGTGCATTACACCCCCCTCCACCTACTACAGTTCTGGAAACAAGAATTACTTTGCTATGGGAGTTTACTTGGAGGTAATACTAAGAAACAGGAGTGAGGGAATAGAACAATTGAGACAGAAGGAAGAAAAGCCGATAAAGGTTCTGTCCATTCATAAGCTATTGAATGGGTTAATCTGAGAAGTTGTGTAGAACCCAATGTAGAATCGCCCACAGAGTCTGGGGAAGCTAGGGCATTTATCTACTGATTCTGCTCCATTGGTTGACAGTTGCCCCTCCTCCCCCCGCCCCCGTATCAGTTCTCTTGCATTAACTCCTCTGTACTTCCTGGCAGTGGCTGGAGAGAGGGACAGAGCCACTGGCCCTTGAGGAGAGGGTCTGGCAACATCTGGGGGACTGCCTGTCACAGCTTCAAGTGAACCCAGGGGTGCGCTGGGGACACAGGGCAGGATGCACAAAGTCACATGCACGTGTGCGCGTGCGTATACACACACACACACACACACACTCATACTAGGAAAAATGTAAATTCAAGTGAAGTCTGTGATAATAAGGAACTATTACGTTTGTTTAGATATGAGAATGGTGGTCATACTTAAGTCTTTAGACAGATGTCTTTAGACAAATGTCTTTGTCTAACTGAGAAAGTATTGTTTATGAGTAAAATTATAGATTGTCTGGGATTTACCTTATTTTGCAAAAAAAAAAAATGGGATAAATAAGAATGACAAACATAATTGTTGAAGTTTGGTGATGGATACACAGAAATTCATTATACCATTATCTCTACTATTGTGTATGTTTGAAAATTTCTGAATTAAACAGTAAAACAAGATAGTAAACTTGTCTAAAGTAAGACAGGGTCTTCTTTGACTAGCCAATGATAGTTTGTAAGTTCTTTAGAGGAGGTTCTTTATATAAATTGGGATCATTTTTAAGCTAATTTAGCAAATTCAAATGTGTAGTATAGATGACCGATCCAGGGTCTCTTTTAAATGGATACTGACACATTTTTTTAGGGTGCTGGTCACAGGAGCATTATCTCTTATTACAGTTTGATGGATACCAGTTTTAGTTTGTTTTTAGAGAAGACACAAAATTCTTTGTTTCTTTCTCCATATCTCAGTGTGCCTGATACGGGTTTTGTACAGAGACAAAATGTGACTGTAATAGATACTGCTGTGTCTGTAAAGGGAAAAGACTTTCTTACTTCAGAGTTCAATAAGAGTTTCTAGCTTTGTGGTTAGTATGTTTTTGGTTATCATGTTCCTGACTACATCCACTTGTCTCCTCAACCTAGTCGTAGAAACTTAGGGGATGTGACCTTCAAATTAAGGCTCTGATGTTGAGTTAAAATAACAAATTAGACTGTGCATCTGAATATGTGGTAATATTTTCAGAGTTTGTCCTGGAAGCCTGAAAGAATTTCAAGGATACTGTTGTGATTAAAACACTTGTGGAATGTTCTTTGAAAGTTGTGCAAGAGCTAAGTATGCAACACATACGCACATGCACACATGTGCATGCACCTAGCTGTGTGTCACAGCACTAAGTACCTTTTTGTCATGTCATTTATAATCATCTTTCCTATGATCCTTTACCCATTTGCTCATATACTTTATTGCCCAGAGATGACTAAAGTCAGTTTTTAGTCTGCTTTAGAAATCTGTTTACTCCAAAATAGAATTTGTTTCATTTTGGGATGGAGAAATAAATTTCTACTTACTGTTTTCTGCACTGTTTATGTGGAAATTTTAAAGGCCCAAAGGTATTACATTGTTTATTCTTTCCTAGAAAAGCCCATTTCATGCAGGAAAGCAGCATAGGATCAACTTGAACTTGGATCCCAGGTCAGCTGTCATGGCCATAACCAATTTATTTGGCTGCTAATTTTTTTTAAATTTCCTTATCTGTTAAATGGGGACACTATTTCTCACTTGAAAAGGCTAAGAAGATTGAATGAGATGGCACAGGTAAGGCATTTGGCCTGTGCCTTAGCGCATGGTAGTGGCATCGATTAGTTTGTGCCCTTCACAGAGAGTCCTTGTCATGAGATATATGTGCTTCAAACATGTACTATCAGTTCAGCTCTTCTTTTGCTGTTACATGTGTCATTGCTAGTATTAGTTATCTCTTTGCAAATTGGTAAAGTCAGCTGGAGAATGTGCAGTGGAGGTGTAGGTTACAAATGCCACAGAGTAGGCCAGATGAGAAGGAAGGGCAGCATCCAGCATTTGCACTTAATGCTCAGATTATGATCTTCTTACAGCCACTGTTACTGGGCCCACACTGGATGGTCATAGGTGGCTATAGAAGTCTGCTTTATAGTTGTCTGTCTTCAGTAATAGGCTTTTGTGATGGCCAGCCCACTTGGAAGACGTCTATACTGAGACTCTATCCCTGCTGAAAGTTCTGATTGATCTTCTCTTGGGATAGGGAAGGCACTGCCTCCACAGCCAACATTGTTAGAAAATTCTACCTGATGGATGAGTTTACAACATGACACAGAAAACTTCTGTGTGTTCCACTTAGCAGAACCATAAAGGTAAATTCCATTTCTCCTTTACTAGCACAACTTAGCAAATATTGGAAGATGGCTGTCATAGCCTTTTTGAATTTTCTATTCTTCAGGCTAAACAATTTTCACTCCTCCTCTTCCTCTTCTGCATTTTGGCTAGGACCGCATTCACTTCCTTTAGTGGTATTATCTCAGCTTATAATCATATACTATTCATGTGTAATTATCTGATTCGTATGGGAGCTATTCATGCTGCATATCATAGATTCCCATCTCTCCCAGCATGTGGTAGAATTGTGCTTTCTTTCATGGCTGTGGGTGGGACCATGTGACTAGTTTTGACCAGTGATTTGTTTATAAAAATGATGTATGTCCTTTCCACGCCAGAGTATGTAACTGCCAAAAAGAGAACCTCCAGAGCCGTCTTTTCCTCCACTAGAGTGACTGTGAAGTTCTTTCCAGACAAGGCTTGCTCTATCCATCTGGTCTTCAATTAAGGAAAGAAAAGCACCCCAGTCTCTCCTGCCCCACTCACCCTGATGGTCATTTAGTATGAATAAAAAATAAAACTTTGTTGTTTTGGATCACTGAGATTAGCTTTGTTACTCAGCCTAACCTCATCTATCCTGATTGATATACAGTTAACATTTGGCTTTCTCACTAAATAATCAGCATTATACAGTGAGGACAGTGTCTGTTTCTCTTCACCTTTGTGACTTCAGTGTCTAGCACAGTACTAGCTCATAGGAGACGCTCATACTTACTGTGAATAAATAAAATCTGCGTTTTGAATCCTATCTTCATCGTTGTTACAATATCTTGGACATGGTCTACTTCATTATTTTTCTTCTGAAACGTAGACTTTTCCCCCATTCTCCTTCCCAGTTAAACACAGCTTTCCAATTGGAGTAATTAAGTAGTTTATATACGCATCTCAAAGTGAGAAAGGAATGGAAACTGGACCCAGCTGGGTCACAGGCAAAGAGTCAGTGAAGGGGTACAATTGACTTAATTCTGAACATCTCCATCGCAAGCTTATGGGTTCTTGTTAAGATCAGGAGAGCATTAATGTGGTCATCTCTGATATATTTCTGTATCCTTATGTAGCTGTTTGACACCATATCAGCATTACTCTTGCTTTTCACTTACTTTTTTTTTTTTTTTGGACTTTCAAAAATGAGCCTTCTAAAGTGAACACTCTTATAAATTGTCAGTCTGTAACGTTTGTACCCTATTGTGACTTTGGGAAGCTGCTAGGTGGGGCGAATAAGACTCTCTTTTGAGTCTTGCCTGTAAGTTCTGAATGGCAAAAACCATGGGTTATTAAACTATCCTAGGTACTGAAAAGAAAGAAAGGGCAGGACTTATTTGATGGGAAAGAATATATTGATAATATATTCATATGTAATGCATGTGCCAACAAACCCTGTTTACCAATTGCCAACTAAGCACAACACCACACACTAAGTAATTTGTTGTGCATTTTCTCATTTTATTCCCATGGCCACCCAACAAACTTGTAGTCATTGTTCTACAATCTCATTTAAGGAAGCCAAGACCCACAGTGGTTGATGTTGGTCATGAGTGAATTAGACTTGAGTCCAGGTCTAACTCATTTCACTGCTTCAAATCGCTTAGTAGACTTTGACAAAGCCCACCAGTTTTTAAGAACTCTAGTTTTAATTTTTAAGAAGGAAAATAATAGAAGATTAGAGAGGAATTTTTTTTCTTCCTGTCGTTTAGATTATTAGTAAACACTTTTATACACATATGGTGACAGGATTTCATATTGTGCAGCAAATTCCATTACCTTCGGGTGTGCTTAATGAAGTATTCAAGTTGATTGAAAGCAATGGTACACACAAAAAGCAGGTGCCTTTTTATCTGAAGTCTGTACTAGCAATGCAGTAAAAAAATCTTGACCACAGGGAGGTTATAGATGTCATCTAAGACAGGATCTTTCATGTGCTATGCTTTTTCATGAGTTACGGTGCCAAATGCTTTATAGTTGATCCTTGAACAACACGGGTTTGAACTTCACAGGTCCGCTTGTAGGTGGGTATTTTTCAATCAAATGCAGATTGAAAATACACTATTTGCAGAATATGAAACCCACTTAGAGGACCAACTTGTCGTATAAGTGATTCCACAAAGTCAACTATGGGACTTGAGTATGCCCGCATTTTGGCTTATGTAGGGGTTCCTGGAACCAAGGGACAATTGTATATTGTTATCTTGTTTAGAAGGAAGGCTACACCATGAACACAGCCCACAATGACAGTAGGTGTCAAAAGTGCTGACTTAGGAGTTCAGGTCAAGACCCTCCACTGGGATGGACAGGCTTTTCACTGCATGGGGTACCCGGGTGAGAGGACTAGAAGGGGCGAGAATCCAGCCTGCCCTCTGCCTGCCACCCTGTGTGTCGTGCCACATGATGGCACCCACTCACAGGAAGCAGCATTGGCTAGCAGCAGTCTTGGTATAGCCAGAGGAGAGAATACTTCATTCGTTTCCCTTCATCTAACATGTTTTGTGTGCCTTGCATGTGCTAGAGGCTTTAAATAGATTATCTTAATTGCATCTTTAAAATAACTCTGTGGAATCTGTGTTATTTGCTCTTCCAGTTTTATGTGTGGTAGGAAAAAGGAAGAACATATGGAGAAAATGAACTAAATACTATGTGCTTAGACATTTCATAGCAATCCTGTAAGGGTGGGTTTTTATATGCATTTATTTACTTTTCATCAGTTTGTTTTTAATAGCTAAGAAATTGGAAGCTCAGGTTAATTTGTCAGCGTCACTTAAATGGTAAATGGCAAGCCCAGGACCCAAGCGCAAGCCTGTCCTGAGTCCAGTTTTCTTGCATGCATATCAGTATCAAAATGGGGAAACACCAAGAAGGATTCCTTTGGAGAGACATCTTTTAAATCAGTCCTATTACTATATATATATTCTGGTCAATAGGGCATTGCCATTACCATACATGAGTGAATCAGTTTTCTAAAAAAATAAAATTATATGCAGTTGTCTCAGATTATGCAAAGTAAAACAGACTCTTTGACATATAAAACATATTATCATTATTGTGAGTACTAATAACTCAGAATATATTGAAACACTGGAGAGCTCCATTTTTGTCTGCTGTATTTCCAGGGCCTCACAGTCTGTTTGGGAATACTAATGGCTCTATCAAGGCAGATTAGGCCTATTCTTCCTTATGATAAATTTGGATGGTCAAGACATGTTCTGCCAGTTGTCTAAGGTTACCAAGTACCAGCTCAGTCAGGAGACCCCCACCCAGGCAGCGCTAAAGGCAATGAGAGGCCAGACACCCAGAGAGAATGGCAAAGTGGGTCTGTCTGGGAGGCCAGCAGCCTATTGAGCTGACAGCCTCAGGCGCTGACAGCATCCCAGGCTGAAGGCCCCAAGCAGATTCTGATCCACGTATTTATTCTCATTTGATAGGTGATTCTTACTAATAAATGGGTGTTCTGTATTTACTCATAACCCAAAATATATGCCAAGTAGGCAGCTGTGAACTGCTTACCACTAATTGCACACTAAAAGATATTCTCCACAAGGGAGCCACGGGGGCAGGGTAAACTTCATGTTTCTCAACACAAAGTCCCACTAAAGATTTGACCAATGAAAATGCAAAGCTGGCACATTGCCCTGAGACCTCTGCTACTTCCCTCTTAAGCCATTCTGCACTCAACGTCAAGTCAGATCGTTTTCAGTAGGAGATCAGTATGTATGTGCCATTCCGATCTTTGTGGCAAATGTTGCAATGCAGCAATGCTGGTAATCTGTCACTAAGGCTGTATGACCCCAAATGAATGATTTCTCCTCTTGGAACCAGTTTTTTCTTCAGATAGATGATTTCCGGGCATAAACGAGGAAGGGGCTAAAACCTTTTCCAACTGGGGTCATTAAGAATTCCATATATTAGTGACTTTCTTAGGAAAAGGTCGACATGGCCACATCTCAGATGTTTCTCAGAATGTCAAGTGAGCTTGACAAAAATACTTCCTCCCTTGAAACATAAACCATAATATTTTTATAGGAAGGTTTTATATTGTTTATTGTCAACTGAGGAGACTTACCCTAGGGGATGCATCAAAATCAAAGGACTTTGTCAACATCATCCCACCTGCCTACCATTAAAACCCACTGCCAGAATGAGGCACTGTTTATTATTGGTATGTGCTGCACAAGTTGGAGCCATTGTTTTTATATGAAACAATGAATATTACTGAGCTATTCAGGCATATATAGATACAGTCAAAGGTATATAAAAAGATAAAATTTATCTAATTTTGTAATTTTATAAGATAAATTATACTTCTTTTATAAATCTTTCTCCCTTCAACGTGTGTGTGTGTGTGTGTGTGTTTTAAAGAAATCTATACAAATACTATTTTGACTTATCTACTTAGTATTTCTTGAACTCTCCATTTGCGTTTTCATAGACTTACTGGGATGGGGTTGTGAAGACGACAGGAAATGATACTTTTTGTGCTCTAGTATTAACAATCTGACATTATATGTTTGAATAATGAAGGTTTACAATTTCAATTTATGGAATATGATATAGTTTTATTCACTAGAACATGAAGTCAGGGACAGAGTTCCATTTTTCACTTGATATTCTAAAGGTAATCAGCAGATAACTAAAAGGATGACATGAAACACATTCCTTAAACGTAGGACCCAAGTATCTATATAAAAGGGTGTTCTTAAGATATTCTTAAGTAGGCTGGGTGCGGTGGCTCATGCCTGTAATCCCAGCACTTTGGAAGGCTGAGGGGGGTGGATCACGAGGTCAAGAGATAAGACCAGCCTGGCCAACATGGTGAAACCTTGTCTCTACTAAAGATACAAAAATTAGCTGGGCGTGGTGGCACATGCCTGTAGTTCCAGCTACTTGGCAGGAGAATTGCTTGAACCAGGGAGGTGGAGGTTGCAGTGAGTCAAGATCACGCCACTGCACTCCAGCCTGGCAACAGAGAGAGACTCTGTCTCCAAAAAAAAACAAAAAAAGGAAAGATATTCTTTAGTAAAAACTATGAAATATATCAAAACCAAGGAGTGGAGAATTATAGGAAAGGAAGTTGAGTGGCAGTTTTACTTAAGAGCAAGCATATGCCAGTGCTTGCATGAAAAGAAGAGACCCACCCAAGGGAATAAGCTATTCTCTATTCTTTCTTTTCGTTTTTGCTGCTAACCAGCTCAGTCGTGTATGTGCATCTTCCTTTTGTTCCCACTCACAGCTTTGGATAATCTAATAGCTAAACAGCCAGAGTCACTAGATCTTAACCTCCTGTAATTATACAGAAAAACCTTGGATCAGTTCAGAGATGGCACTTGTTGGAACTGATCCCTACAGCCAAAGTGTGCAGTTGAAAATTTTCCCTCCTCTGTCTTTTTCCCTTCCAGCCCTGTCTGTGTTTTGGTTGCATGGCAACCCATCTGCCATGATGGCTGATGTCAGCTCATTTTCACTTAAACTTAGCCCAGGAAAGTTTTCAAGGAAGACATTTGGGCTTGTGTAACACTGGAGAAGTCTCCAGTTGTGTTACCATATCATTTGTAAAATTGCAGACTAATGGGCTCAGGGAGGCTAAATGGAAATGTGGATGTCCGAAGGGATTAGCTTCTAGAACAGTGTGGCCTTAGGGACTTTGTTTTTAACTTCTAGGGGCTTAGTAAATGAGTGTCTGCAATATTCTCTCTGCTGCTAAAGGTCTTTCCTCACTTTAAAAGGAATAAAAAGTGTCCAAAATTACCCTACCTCCTGAATATTAGAATTTAGCCAAGTACTTTATATTGGCTCCTTTGGATAAAGGGTCAACATTTTAACGAGATGGAAAAACATCAGTTGGGGGGAAAGAAAATATGTTTTTCATTGGCGGGAATTTTCTAGTATCTATATTGACAAGTGAAAATAGGTTAAAACTTCTTAAATCCAGCAGAGGGCAGAAGGGAGTTTCAGCTATGGTTTACCTAAGACTACAAACAAAATTGTGACAATCCCAGGCAAAATTGAGTGGCATTTTTTGTATAGAAATTATCTCTAGGTTGTTAAGGCACAAATTACCCTGATTATACAGGCAAGTCTTAGCTGGTGTGCCCAAAGCCAGTTTCCCTCTGTCCAGGACAAAAGGATATATAGGATTTTGAGTTAGTTATGCCTAAGAGGAGACAGCAGTGTGGTACTCAATAACAATATCACTTTAATTGATTCAGATATTATTAACTAACCACCACACAGCATTTCACAGTATTTCTCATGTATATTTATGGCATTCTGAATGCTAGAGTGAAAGAATGTTTGAAATAAGGACTAAACTGTTTCATTATCAAATTTTTCTCACTGAAAGTGACTGTTCCAACATGTGAGTCCATAAAGTAATGAAAATGATTTTCACTACCTAATCTGGAATCTGAGAAATCAATTTTATCCTTTAAAGCAATAACCAAAACATGGGGTGGTAGTATTTCTTTACATGGAAAGATAAGGTTAATATTAAAACATGACATTTGAGAAATGGATCTTTGTCTTGGGGTTTATAAGAACTTTCCAGATTAAGTTTGGCTTTAAAAAGCCACTTTTAAAAGGAAAAACGTATTTTCCATGCTGAATTTTTAGTGAAGACTGTTTTCGCTTGGATAGTATGTAGTACTTCCTGTTTTGCTTGGATCGTATTTAGTGTAGTACGTTGGGTTTCTCAGGAAGCAGCCTCCGAAACGGAGTTAGGATGTAGATGAAGCAGCACCCTTGGGATCTACAGCTGTGGAAGAGAGGAAGGAAGCAGGCTCAAGTAGGAGAAGCTGTTTCTCTGCAGGCACATCATTCGCCATAGCCAACCCCACTGGGAGCTCAGCATTTGAACGGCCCTTCAGAATATCCTGAGCTGGGACAGTCCCACACTGATCAGTTATTGCATGTGCACCTGCAACCTCCATCAGCCACAGGACCTGATCTTGGTTAAGACCGCCTTTTGCAGCTGAGACAATCCTTAAGGGATAGTATTTAATCAGCTGGGATAAGTCCTTTATTGAAGAGAGACCTGGAAGCCATATCACAGTGCAGATAGTGTGAGAAACAGCCAAGAAGTCAGGTTTGCTGGATGTTCTTTCTGATGAATCGTTGACACTATAATGTTGGCCAACTTACTGTTTTAAAAAGAAAATAACTTGCCATATTTCTGTGTCTAAGGAAATGCTACTAAATATGTTACTTTTTCATGGTTAATATGATTTAAAAATAGGATTTTAAAGAGTGAAAAAGAGCACATTTTAATAAATGAGCGTTAAATTTTAAATTATCTTCGTTCATTCAGGCTGTTATGTCAAAGTACCTAGACCGAGTAGCTTATAAACAACAGGGATTTATTTCTCACCATTCTGGAGGTCAAGAAAGTCAATATCAAGGTGCCTGCAGATTCATTGTTCGGCGAGGGATGGCTTCCTGGTTTACAGATGGCTGTCTTCTCGCTGTGTCCTCACATGGCAGAAGGGGTGAGGAAGTTCTCTCAGCTTTCTTTTATAAGGGTATCAATCCCACTCCTGAGGGCTCCACTCTCATGCATACCTAATCACTTACCAAGGCCGCAACTCCTAATACTGTCACATTGGAAGTTGGGATTTCAACATGTAGTTGGGGACACAAACTTTCAGAGAATAGCAATAATGGTAACAAAACACATGTACATGGTTTATTTATTTGATTCGGGATTGTCCTATGAACAGCAAACCATGAATTATAATGAATACTGGAATATTATAATAGTTGGTGGTAGGTCTTTATGATCTTTGGGGAAACACTGTTAAGTAAATCACAGGATGATGCTGGTAGTTTGTCAGATAATCAAGCATAAGCAAGTATGTAATAAAGGAGAGAACGTATATATCGTTTATGGAACAATCATTTAAGTCTGGCCTTTATTTAAGTATTTATGTTAATTACATCTATCATTCTATCTACCTACTAGTTTCATGCATTCGTTCCTTTATCATTTACTCATAGCTTCAATTAAGTGCCTACTGCATGCATGGAGTCTTCTGTGCCTGTTTAATACATGAGACATGGTTCTCTCAAAGGACTGACAATCTCATCAAAAATCGCCTTTGTTAATATCACCACGAATTTAATCAGAAATGTATACAATTTGGGAAGATGTCACGCTCATGATGCAGAGTTTTCTAAGTTTAATTTTCTCTTAGAAGTTTCAGTTTTATCATTGGCAATAAATATTGTCAGTAGTTTCCTTGAAGCCAGGCTCATTTTGTTCATCTTTGAAGAAAATGTCTGCCAAATACCCAAGACTAAATAACTATAGTTTTCAGTTGTTCTTTAAAGTAAAAATGGTGTTCCATGAACAAAGAAGCGGGTTCAGCTCACAACTCAGTTACGTGAGTGCTTTTCCTGAAGACAGATTTCCTAATTCAGTATGAGGAAGTGAGGTTTTATGGTTACTTCCATTTCATCACACAGACTTTTAGGAAGACACTCTTTCTAATGGCTCAAAGGTTGAGATTTAATAAAATAACTTATTTTCCTTCTCCATCCAGGATTTTCTTAAGTAAAACTGGATTTAAAAAAAAAATTACTAATACGTGTCATTGGTTTAGAACCCACTGACTGCTTTGACATCAACGTCTTGGCTGCTACTAAGGCACCTCCATTGTTTTTGTACCATTAGTACACATGTCAACACAGTTAAAAATCAGACAAGACTGGGCATGGTGGCTCATGGCTGTAATCCCAGCACTTGGGGAAGCCAAGGTCGGAGAATTGCTTGAGACCAGGAATTTGAGACCAGCCTGAGAAATACAGCAAGACCCTGTCTCTTAAAAAAAAAAAAAAAAAGTCAAACAATGTGTTAGTATTATTATAAAGAGAGTTATACCCCTTGAAAGTATCTGCAGCCCACATTGAGAACAGCTGGTAGAATGACAAATGTAAGTGTGAAGAGCCTGGGAGGAAAACTGCTTTGGCAAGAGGTAAAAAAGGCCTACCCTCATATGATGGCAGGAGATAATGGAGACCAGGGAAGGAAGTGAGAAACCCTGGCAGAGGTTCCATGGAAAAGATTTGGCAGTAGAAGGGCAGCGAGGAGTTGAAATTTGCTGAGGTTTTTTGGTCTGGATAACTGAGTGGATGGCAATTGCATTAATAGAGGTGATGACTGGGGGTGGTGGGGCCCTGGTTTATTATTGAAAATGATACTGCTTTTCACTGAGAGAGAAAAATCTATCGTAATTCTTTCACTTGGAAAAGGGCAGATTCTAGCACTGGTGAGTAAGTACTGTCGGCTAGGTCTGTGCAGCAGCCTGAGATCTGGTTTTGTACTGATAAATGGATTTTGGTTCTTGGAACATCAGAGCATTCTGTATTCATGCATAAGACTCTTATGTCTGTGCTTCCCATAATAGTGTTTTGGTTTTTTTTTTTTCTTTTTTCTTTCTAGGAATGGTGCAGAAGCTGGACCAAAAACTTCCAGTGGCGAACGAGTACCTCTTGCTCTCTGGAGGTGTCCGGGAAGGCGTGGTGGACCTGGACTTAGATGAGCTTAATGTCTACGCCCGGGGGACCGACTATGACATGGACTTTACCCTCTTGGTGCCAGCCCTCAAGCTGCATGACCGTAATCAGCCCGTGACACTCGACATGCGCCACTCAGCCTTGTGCCACTCTTGGCTGAGTCTTCGGCTCTTTGATGAGGGGACAATCAGTAAATGGAAAGACTGCTGCACCATCGTAGATCACATCAATGGTGCCACCAATTACTTCTTCTCACCTACCAAAGTGGCTGACTGGTTCTATGATTCTATCAGCGTTGTCCTATCAGAAATACAGAAGAAACCCCAGCGAGGGATGCCAAAGGTGGAAAAGGTAGAAAAAAATGGGACCATCATCTCCATCATTCTGGGTGTAGGGAGTAGTCGCATGTTGTACGATATTGTTCCTGTGGTATCTTTCAAAGGTTGGCCTGCAGTGGCCCAGAGCTGGCTCATGGAGAACCACTTTTGGGATGGAAAGATTACTGAGGAAGAGGTCATCAGTGGGTTTTACTTGGTGCCTGCTTGCTCCTACAAGGGTAAGAAGGACAACGAATGGCGGCTGTCCTTTGCCAGGAGCGAGGTGCAGTTGAAGAAGTGCATCTCCAGCAGCCTCATGCAGGCCTATCAGGCCTGCAAAGCCATCATCATTAAACTGCTGTCCCGGCCCAAGGCTATCAGCCCCTATCACCTGCGGAGCATGATGCTCTGGGCTTGTGACAGACTTCCAGCCAACTACTTGGCCCAAGAGGACTATGCAGCCCACTTTTTGCTGGGCCTCATTGATGACCTGCAACACTGTCTGGTCAACAAGATGTGCCCCAATTACTTCATCCCTCAGTGCAACATGCTGGAACACCTGTCTGAGGAGACAGTCATGCTCCATGCCCGGAAGCTGTCCTCTGTGCGCTCAGACCCGGCAGAGCACTTGCGCACCGCCATTGAGCATGTCAAAGCAGCCAACCGGCTGACACTGGAGCTCCAGAGGCGAGGCAGCACCACCAGCATCCCCTCTCCACAGTCCGACGGTGGGGACCCCAACCAGCCTGATGACCGTTTGGCCAAAAAACTGCAGCAGCTAGTGACTGAGAACCCGGGGAAGTCAATCTCTGTCTTTATCAACCCTGATGATGTCACAAGGCCCCATTTCAGAATTGACGACAAATTTTTCTGAGTGTTAGCTGACTTTTTTTTTTTCCTGGTTCTTAAACTCTGATAATGTGTCGTGTGGTTTGTGATGCTATCTTTCTGTTTTTTACATATCCAGCCTAGATTGGATTTGTTAAGAACAAATTTTAAGTTTCCTGGTTCTGCAGGATGGTGCAGGCTCTGAAACAGTATATTACTATTTCATATTCTGCCTCTGATTTCGTTGTTTACTTTTTGTAGTTACTATCATGCTGTTTAGTTTGTTGGGTCTTTTTTTTCTTTTTAAGGAGATCTTGAGCCATAGATGAAAATGCCCATTAGTCCTCTTGCTTTTTTCTGTTTCATACTTGGTGCAAATTTGTTAATGGGTATGGGAAACAAATCTCTTTCTTACACTTAAAGATTCTGTTGTATTATTTTTATTATTTTTTGTCTTTTTTTTTTTTAATGAGCTTTCACTACTGCTGATATTTGAGAACCATAAGAATCTGGGAACTGCCTGGCATGTTAGCTGGATTTATTTATTTTGACCAGTGACCAGAGTAGTTTCCCCTTTTTCCACCAAGCAATGTAAACTTTGGAAGTGATAATACTACAAATGGCGTTTTGGAGCAACTTCATTGAATGTAACTGTCCTCAAATCAGAGAACACTGGCTGGTTTGAAGAATGTGTTTGACAGTTTTCCAAACAGAATTAAGGTTTCCAAATGTTAGTTTTAGCATATGTAATTATTTGAAGCCTTATTTAAATCCTATTAAAGAACATACCATTATAATTATTATTTGCACTAATGAACTGTTTGCCATTGTCAGAATTGCAAAGTGTGTTTCAATATAAATTAACCACTCTTGAAATTCTATTTTTTTTTCATTTGGCCCATTTCTCTCTATCAATGGAATAATTATTTGCATTTGCTTAGTTCTCCTTCAGTTGTGGGGTCCTGTTTTGCCCTCTTTGATATTCCTGGTTCCTGTCTTACTGAGAGAAGTTTTGAAAGCGCTTTATACATGTTGACTCCGTCTAAAGCTGGGGAAAATACATGCTTGATAAAGTAGGTGTCTTTTTATGTATTCCTTTTGGGGTCATAGAGATAAGCTTTTTTGTAAAGTCTCTACTCTTCCTGAGATTTTGAGGAAAACCAGTCGGAAGAATTTATAATCCCCAAATAGAAGATACCACGTCTGTTCAAAAGCAGGTATTGCTATAGAGCAGAAACCAGGAAATATCTGTGGGTGGCAGCCTTGGTATAGAGATGTCATGTCTTCATTAATGAACTTACTTGCCTGATTTAGGTGCTGCAAGGCATTGGCTCCCTGTTTTGGTATGGACTCATGGTGAACTGGTGTTTAAGAGGTCAGGAGGCCTGCTGATCTTTCAAAGGACACCCATGATGTCTACTAATGGAAAGGTCAAGCAACGTTTTCATATTGGTCTTGAATGTCCAAACTTATGGGTTGGATTTTGGCCAATTGAAATCAGACATTTGCGATCTTGGGTTTTTGCATGGAAATTATTGTAATGCTTATAAATGAAAATGAAATCATTCAACCATCTAAGTCAAACACAACAATAAAAAAAGAAACATACTGACCTTGAAATTTTGTTGTTGTTAGTTTGTAATCTGGGGATTATTTTCTTAATAGTACTATACTAACAACAGTTTTCAGTAAATACAGCTGTGGGCTTTCTAGTGTCTTTCAGATCAGTTGTCCATATAGTAAACATCCAAGATTCAGCCTTCCTCTTTCCTCAGTTTTACTACTAGTGTCTATCCTCCACATAATTCTTGTCCTGCTCAGGAAATGATTCCATCCCCAGCACTGGAAATGGATCGTAATTGGAAAAGCCAATCTGCACAAACCATTTCCCTGGTCACAAACATGAACAAGGGAGGCAGGAGGTATCACAGGATGCATGTCCCAGTCCGGGACATGCTCAACATTCCAAGCTGGAATGCTGGGACAGAAACATGCACTCTCTGGATATGGAGGAGAAAACATTTGAATTCTTTTGCTACCAACAACTATCACGCAGTCATGACTAGAGCTAGCTTTAGGATGAAGCCGACATTGGATGGCATTATGGAGAGCCGGGAATTACAACATGACCCACCACATTCTCCAGGTCCGAGACCTCTCCTCCACTAGACTTTCTAGTTGAATGAGTCAACACTTAAGTTATTTTAGCCTGTTTGAATTTGGCTCAAGGCATCAAAATATTTAAACTGGTATGCCAAACTACCTCAGTATATTTAAACTATCGTGTGTGTATGTGTTCCCTTTCTTTCTGGGGATAGATATTAGGGTTATCCATATATTCTATCTAAGAGCTGGTTTATGCTATCTGATTTGATTAATTCAAAAAAAATAGCCTCTGTAATAACTATGCTTCTGCTAAAGTCTTAGAAATATATCATCGTTTGACCGTTACATTACACTTTGTAGATTAAAATAGTTATAAACCATCAAAGTAGCAAGCATATTCCAACGTCTGTTGCTTTAAACTATAAACTACCATAACTGTTCTCTGAATTGGCGTCTCAGATACAGTTAGCAATATTTCAAATATTTTAAATGCTGTGTTTTCAGACAAAATTCCATTACAGGCATAAAGAGAAACATAGTTCAATGATCTTCTTGGCCTTGTTTTGTTTTGACCACTTCTAGTCCTAATGAATTCTCGGTTAAACTACTCTTAAAAGTTCTAGAGAACCCTGGGCTCTAGTAATTTAAAAATCCTTAAAAAAAAAAATTCCTGGAATTTCCTGTTGGTACCATAACCTAGGCTGGCTCACATGTTGAGGGTGGATAGAAATGGGATGTAATCTGATACCTTTTCTTATCTGAAATTGAAGCAAATCATTGAATTACCAGTCTATCCTTCTGAAGTTCAGAAAACTGGTTAAAATCACTTCATTTCCAGCACAGAATAAAATGCCTTAAGGCTGGAGTCATAATTTTAACATTACTCATAGCTGACTTTTTGATCGGTGGCGGGGGAGGGGGTGGATGATTTATAAGCTATTACTCAATAGGCCTTCAATTCTCCAATGAGGACCGGTTTAACCTATTTTGAAAGGTTATTCTCTGCGCTCTGGGTTTCTCTTCTGAAATGGAAGATCCAAAGATGCAAGTACAGGTTGGTTTTGAAGTGGATAGAGCCAATTAGCACCGGACATTTTAAAAATATTTCTGAAATTACAGAATTATTTCAGAGAAAGTAAGCAGCAGGCATATGTGGCTAATCTTACTTCTGGGTGGCGAGGTGGGGGAAGTGAAAAGGAGGATAAGAGCCCCGGGTCACTTCTGCACCACAGGCACACGCTCACACACACGAGTGTGAGCACACATGTTTTCATATCGCCAATTGGAGGTTTATTTGGGGTGACTTTTATAATGCACTTCCTTGAAGAATTAAGCCCCCTAGTCATGACTAAATGTTGGTGGTTCAGAATCAGATCACTGTCTTGCTGAGAGGAGTTTTCTGACTTGGTGACTTGGAGTTCAGCCTTTGCTGGTAATACTGGGAAGGAAAATGAGGCATGTGTTGAGCAGGGGTGCTGGTTTCCTAGGGTCTGGGGGCTCCCCGTGGCTTCAGAGTTCAGCAGTGGTCTTTAGAGAAGGTGCCTCAAGTTCTGTCCCAGTAAGCTCTTTCCAGAACCTCTTTCCCTAAGTCACGGAGGGGCTGTTGGTATGACTGTTTCAGGTAGGAATCTGGGCAAGGCTTACTTCACTCTCCCATAGTCTTGCCTAGAGGATAACCCTTTCCGTAATTAAATGGAGTGCTAGCTACTACTTACATTAAAGGAAGGAAAGGGATCATTCTCTGTTGCTGTTTCTTTATTAATGTCAAGTAAATACAAATATATTTTTTAAATGATTACGGTTTCAGTCCTCTTTGAGGAAAACAGTTAATTTTTAAAATGCATCTCTTATGCTGTAATTTCTTCAACAGGTAAAGACTGTATAATCTAAACACTGTTTAGAATAAATATTCACCAATGGAGAATTATTTACATATCTAAAATTCTACCTTATGTTAATTTACCTGGAAAAATATCTTTTTTAAGGATTGACGCTGTAATAATTTACAATAATTGCGTTTCTCTATGACCAATTCCAGTGCTATTCTATTAGCGATGAGTTCAAAGGCAGCATGTTTCATAAACCATTTCTTACATCATGCTGAAATTTTATATCGCTTTACTGTGTCCCTATTTTTCTGAGTTTGAATTGACAGTTTTTCTCTGCGGTTGGGTCTCAACATTCAGCGAACATCAGAGAGATTGTATGACTGGGTTTGCGTGGTTAAGAATAGGCAAGAAATCTCTGAAAAGTCTAATATTAAACACCATGTAAATATACTGGTGTTCAAAGATGTATAAAGACATGTAGTCTTAATCTGGTATGGCAGCTAAGATGAGAATGTTTGCACTCTGGACCACTTTCCCTCTTTTCAGGATGAATGGACCCTTAATGTGACCTTGGTGAGGGTGCATTGATACATTTTTCACTTGCCATTTTCTGCCTCACCAATTAATCACGGATGATAAAAGGGGCTAACTTTGGATAGAGTTGAAAATTTATACCTTTGATTTTATATTTTTATTTGTACAATGTGGATTGGGGTAGCTGTTCTCTTCTAGCTTTTAGTAAAATTGCTTCAGTTTCCAAAATCTCAACTTTAGATCTAAAAATCTATTTACACACTTGGAGTATTCATTTTGACAGAATATTATTTTTAAAAATCATATTAAGTTGCACCAACAACTACAGTGGGGCACAGGAAACATTTATTGAACACCTGCCTGTACAGTTTTTGTTAAGTGCTTTATTTTCATGAACCTATATAAGTATCACAACAACTCTAAACACAGTAAGTCTAAACTTCAAGACTCAGGAATTAGGTAACTTGTTCAAAGTTATATTGATAATTAAGTGGTAGGGCAGAGTTAGTGTTTTAACTCATTTGTTTGTCTGTTTCACAAATTAAGAACTTTCTTCTGGCCGGGCGTGGTGGCTCACGTCTGTAATCCCAGCACTTTGGGAGGCTGAGGCAGGTGGATCACTTGAGGTCAGGAGTTCGAAACCAGCCTGTCCAACATGGTGAAACCCTGTTTCGCTAAACCTACAAAGAATACAAAATTAGCCGGGCATGGTGGTTCATGCCTGTAATCCCAGCTACTTGGGAGGCTGAGGCAGGAGAATCGCTTGAACCTGGGAAGCAGAGGTTGTAGTGACCCAAGATAGTGCCACTGCACTCCAGCCTGGGCAACGAGAGCAAACTCCATTTCAAAAAAAAAAAAACTTTCTTCTGTGTCATCCTTCCTCTGGTATTAGAATCTATTTTTACTATTTAGGATAAATTTTATTATGTGCCTGTATAGGGAGGCCTGCATTCAGATAACAGGTAAAACCTTGGACTGGTTCTGATAACAGAACCTGGAGTATTTCCAGAGCTTTCATCAGCAGAATAGATGGATCATTTAGAGAATGCTAGGAGACGATAAATGACCATTTATAGGGAATTTTCTGTTTAAGGCAAGGAAATGAACCAAATATCTCTCTCATTTTAATTTCTGAGCTCAGGAGTAGGCGGTAGAACTGTTACTATTAGCAAAATACTACTCTTTTTAAAGATGTAGGGAGAGAGGTATTTATGAATTAGCTACAAATGAAAGGTAACCAACAATGTTAATGGATCTTTCAGCTGCCCTTGATGTACAAATGAAATACATGTAAATAGACTACTTGCATTTTTAAAACAGCATTTCTGTAATTTAGAGGGGGTTTTTGAATATTTTATGAATATGATACCTTTAAAAAATTCTGAGCATTTGTAGACTTTGGTAGACCAAACCCACTATAAAATCTTACTAACATTTTATAAATTTATAATTTACCATTTACATTAATTTTTTTTTAAATAGAAATTGGAATCTCAAACTAATTTTCACAGACTGTCACCAAACTGAAGACTGTGAGGAGTGGTTTGAATGATGCCCTAGGTGATCGACCCAAGAGGCAAGACAGCATTCCATGGTTATGATAGTTGAAGCTACCTTGAGATAAACAGAAACTTCTTTTCTGATTCTTGTTCCTTCCAGCCTCAACACAGCCTATGCTTAGAGGACCAAAGAAAATATCTGTTATCATGAGCCAAACTCTTCCTCATTTATGGCAATTAATATATCTAAAGGAGCTTCCCATCTCACAAGGTAATAAGAACAATTAAAAATAACGTCAGACTCATCTGATCTTTTGTGGTGATGGACAGGTACTTTCTATAATGATTGTTGAAATTTACCAAATGACTGTCCTCTGAAGAGGAACCTGTTGAAGGAAAAATGTTCTGTAGTGGGTAGGAAAGGTCAGTCTGAGGCAACATGTGGACCAATAGTGAGTATGTAGACAAGGGATGCAGATGGTTCTGACATTAGCTATGATACTTTGGGCAAACTTTCCCTTCTCTGGGTCTTGTTTGCGCTCATCATTTGTAAACTGAGGCTGAGATGTGTGGACTGTCTTTAGAGCCGTCATGAAGAGCTGGTACCTGTAAAAGAACAAACACCAAGACAACTGCTGTACACAAAGAAAGATTAAGCAATGATAAGCTATGGTGGGTAAATGGGATTTGCAGATCCAGGCTGGGGCTGTAGATAAACCAAGATGGACAGAAGTGACAGAGAATGCTCAGATAGGTTGGAATAAAAGAGGACATTGCTTCTGCTTGTCTTGTTCTTTAAACAAGGGTGGTGTCATTGTTCTGAGAGCTCTTCAAGGCCAGTGTCACGGTCAGGCACAGATCTCTCTGTACCCTCTGCACAGCTGTGATTGTGACATCTTATAAAGCTATTGTTTATAAACGGATTTTACTGGAAAACTGAAACTATTTTTGGCTCTCAGGTCCTTAAATATAGCTCAAGCATTGACCTTCCCTAATTCACACATCAGTTTTGCTTAGCTTTTTTATATGAGAATCCTAAAAGTAAGCCATTTGGGGGTTTGCGTGACAAGAAGGTAAGTCTAGGTTGGGTATATAATCTGCTTAAATTTGATCACCACCTACCATGCGTTCTCCACATGGTAGTAACCTTTGGGGACAGTGTCTCCCATCAGAATCCTGTGACTCTGACAAGATCACAGCATGACTCCAGCCCGTGGAATCATTCCTTGCTGTCATATTGACCTTGCAGTCATCTTGTGTTTTTCTATGCTAATGGTGTGGAGAAGAAACTAACAAAATATAAGACAGTAGCAAAATAACAGATAGTCTAAGAATGGCTTCCTTGCCAGTGGAGGTCCTGGCCTAGAACGTGTCTGAATTTTGGCATCACCTGCCTGTTTGTTTCACATAGTTCTATGCCCAGACCCAATCTTTTTATATTGTTAGTAACGGTTATAGCGAATATTAAGTGGGTAAAGAGACCCCACCCAAGTTCCTACATGAATTTCTGTTTTCAAATTTCTGTTTTTAGATATCCTGCGATCTTTTGATAAACACAAAAACCTCATGCTTCAACCTATCCTTAATTCTTTTGAACACTCCTTTTTCACTTTCCTATTACTTGTTAGAGAATCACTGTTTTCTAAGTATTCCCACTACACAGCCAGAAATATTTTGACAAGCTTTCTGAGGTTTGTACTATAAAAACTGTAGGTATTGGGATTTTAAAATAAATTTAGAGACTGTGCTTTTTCAAGCTACACATACTCCTAATTCTAAAACATCATTATGCAATAACCCCCCCCACCCCCATTAAGAATAATTTATTTGGAAGGACAAGTGGATGTTGAAGGGCTTTTCTAAATTTCCTCTGACTAATTTGATCTCATAGAAGAACCTACCTCTCTAGAAAGAATGATTTAAAAAGAAATGTCTCAGTAGCTTATTAACCTAACACGTTGTTCAAATCTTGAAACTCCTATGGTGGGTAGGCACTAGTGGAGTTTTATGCTAGTGAAATGGAGGTGAACATGAAGAGAGAAATCAGCTCTAGAGAATAGGGGTTCTAAATACACATACACGCACATCTTTATATAAAGCATAGTGTAATACTAGCTAAAAAGAACCTTTGTTCTGCACCTGTGTTTCAGGGTATGATTACAGCAGCTTCGGTTAGTGGTCTACCTACCACTACTGGCCACATGACTTTATTCTGGTTTCTTTTTCTTTCTGCTTCAGTTTTCCCAAGGGCTATGTGAGTGTGTTAGATTTTGAATGCCCACCTGACCACTATGTGCTGGTGGTTGGGCTCCAAATTCCTCATCTTTCACTCAATGGAGCAGCTCTAGGATTATTTGCCTTCTGAACTAGGATTTCCTCTAGGAAGTTATTTGAAAAAAAAAATGTGTCACTGTTTTAAGTATTAAAAAGCATGAGATGAGATTATCTCTAAAGGCCTTTCTGGCTTTCTAAGGGTCAGTAGTTCTAGAAAGCAAATGCTAATGTTGGGGAGTGAAGGATGAGTGGAAAACACTTCAATCCTTAATTATTCACTCAACAAATATTTATTGAGCACTGAGGCTCAACAAACCTGAAAAACAAACAACAACAAAAAAAGTAGGAGAACCACTTTCCAGCTCCCTGGGGTTTTTAGTCTAGTGAGATGGGGATGCATATGAGGGAGAACATCCACCCTAGACGCTCAGATATAGAAACAGTTATATAAAAATTTTGTTATTTAAAAGTTGAAAACAAATACTGAAATCTATTTTCACATGTATCAGCCCACATTGGCACAGTAAATTAAGGTTTCTCAAGCTTGGTACTGTTGACATTTTGGGGCCAGATAATTTCTTGTTATGGGAGGCTGCCTTGAGTATTATAGGAACCTTTTGCAGCATCTCTTGCCTTGCTCACTACATGCTCGTAGAATCCTGCACCTCCGGTTTTGACAAATGTCTCCAGATACTGCCAAATGTTCTCTGGGGAGCAAAACTGCCTCTAGTTAAGAACCACTGTAGTAAATAATTGTACCTTACCTATTATTTCCTAGGGCATAGACAAATTTTACCTTACCTGTTATTTCCTGGGGATAGAGACACTTATGTCTAGCTAAAAGTAACAATTCTTATCAATTGTTGGTTGTATTACATTTTTAAGAGATGAAGTGCTGATGCTTTCTTGAAGTGCTTGCCCAATCAGCTAAACAACCAGCATTTTCCAATGATTCTGGTTATACTCTTCAAGATGTAGCTTTTTTCTTAAGGAACTGACAATGTATACAGGAAGATATTGATTGTGTAGGTGGAAGTATAACGAGTAGCAAAAGGAATATACTGAAAGGATTAAATGAAAAGTGAGATAATATTATCAGACATTGAGTGTAGGGAGAAGTCTTGGGCCGGGATATTTAGGGAAGACTTTGAAGGGCAGTAACTTAAAACCATGGCGACAATTGGAAAAGTGTATAGAATGTAAGGAAAAAATAAAGAAAAAGACATGGAAGGCCCATGCATGGTAAAGAAGGACGAGAAATAGAAGTAATCATATTATTTCATTCATTGAGGTCTGAAAATCCTTCTTTAACTGTAGTTTGAATTCAGGAAACATAGCTACACCAAATTGGAGTAGAGACAGAACTTCAATTCCGATTTTAACTTTCGTCAGCCTGGGAAATATATAGAGCAGCTTGACAGTATATGCGATTCAAATGTTAGTTGTCATTGAAATGACTTCACTACTAAATAAATTTCACATATGCACACTGTTTTACCTTGTTATTTTGGGTTGAATTCATTAAGAAACATTATCAAGTCTTTAGCAACAACCAATTGCCAAAGCCAGTCAAGGTTTATTAATAGCCATTGAAGGCAGTTCTTTTCATTCCAATAAAGTTCAGTATCAGCCGGTGTCCCAAAATGTCACACACACACACACACACACACACACACACACGCAATGTTTGCCATTGTTGTAATTGACCTTCTTGTGGTTGGTCAATTAAGAATATTCCACTTCCATTTCTCAACAAAAATATTCAGAATGGCCAATAGTTAAGTATACAAGAGCATATGAAGTTGACTGTTGAGGTGACAGGTTCAGAACACATAATCAAATATGGTGCTCAAAGTATTTGTTGATGAATAGTACAATGAATGATAGTAGGATTAAGCAGTTCGTTTTAATAAATTTTGGTAAATTTATCCAACTAAAATTTTGTTCTCCTCCACCCATATTTTTATTATTAGTTGTCATTTTTGCAGTTTCCACTTCAGATTGTACAGAATTAGTGTTTTTCTCAATTTCTTTGAAAATGTTCTCACCCATAATTGCTCCACATAGACTACTAGAGGCTAATTCTTTAGTCATATCCAACTGAGCATTGATTCCTCAAATAAACAAAACTGAGCAATATTAATAATACCTGTGAACTCATCAAGAGCCAAGGAAAAACACTTAAAATTATTTGTCTTGGCCAGGCACGGTGGCTCACGCCTATAATCCCAGCACTTTGGGAGGCTGAGGTGGGTGGATTACGAGGTGAAGAGATCGAGACCATCCTGGTCAACATGATGAAACGCTGTCTCTACTAAAAATACAAAAGTTAGCTGGGCATAGTGGCACACGCCCGTAGTCCCAGCTACTCGGGACGCTGAGGCAGGTGAACTGCTTGAACCCAGGAGGCGGAGGTTTATGTGCATAGAGTTGTTTGTAGTAATATCTGATGGTAGTTTGCATTTCTGTGGAATCAGTCGTGATATCCCCTTTATCGTTTTTTATTGCATCTATTTGATTCTTCTCTCTTTTCTTTTATATTAACCTGGCTGGTGGTCTATTTTGTTGATCTTTTCAAAAAACCAGCTCCCGGATTTATTGATTTTTTTTGAAGGGCTTTTGTGTCTCTATCTCCTTTAGTTCTGCTCTGATCTTAGTTATTTCTTGTCTTCTGCTGGCTTTTGAGTTTTTTTGATGTTGCTCCTCTAGCTCTTTCAATTTTGATGATAGGCTGTCGATTCTAGATCTTTCCTTCTTCTCATGTGGGCATTTATTGCTATAAATTTCCCTCTAGACACTGCTTTAAATGTGTCCCAGAGATTCTGGAATGTTGTGTCTTCATTCTCATTGGTTTCAAAGAACATCTTTATTTCTGCCTTCATTTCATTGTTCATCCAGTCAACATTCAAGAGCCAGTTGTTCAGTTTCCATGAAGTTGTGTGGTTCTGAGTTAGTTCCTTAAGCCTGAGTTCTAATTTGATTGCACTGTGGTCCGAGATACTGTTTGTTATGATTTCCATTCTTTTGCACTGGCTGAGGAGTGATTTGCTTCCAATTATGTGGTCAATTTTAGAGGTGTGTTATGCTGAGAAGATTATATATTCTGTGGATTTGAGGTGGAGGGTTCTGTAGATGTCTATTAGGTTTGCTTGGTTCAGATCTGAGTTCAAGTCCTAGATATCCTTATTAATTTTCTGTCTCATTGATCTGTCTTATATTGACAGTGGAGTGTAAAGTCTCCCACTATTATTATGTGGGAGTCTATGTCTCTTTGTAGGTCGTTAAGAACTTGCTTTATGTATCTGCGTGCTCCTGTATTGGGTGTGTATATATTTAGGATCCTTAGCTCTTCTTGTTGCATTGATCCTTTTACCATTATGTAATGCCCTTCTTTGTCTCTTCTGATCTTTGTTGGTTTAAAGTCTATTTTATCAGAGACTAGGATTGCAACTCCTGCTTTTTTTTTGCTCTCCATTTGCTTGGTAAATCTTCCTCCATCCCTTTATTTTGAGCCTATGTGTGTCCTTGAACATGAGATGGGTTTCCTGGATAGAGCACACTGATGGGTTTTGGCTTTTTATCCAATTTGTCAGTCTGGGTCTTTTGATTGGGACATTTAGCCCATTTACATTTAAGGTTAATATTGTTATGTGTGAAGTTGATCCTGCCATTTTGATGCTAGCTGGTTGTTTTGTCCATTAGTTGACACAGTTTCTTCATTGTGTCTATGCTCTTTACCATTTGGTACATTTTTGGAGTGGCTGGTAGTGGTTGTTCCTTTCCATGTTCAGTGCTTCTTTCAGGCGCTCTTGTAAGGCAGGTCTGCTGGTGACAAAATCTCTGAGCAATTGCTTGTTAGTAAAGGATCTTATTTCTCCTTCGCTTGTGAAGCTTAGTTTGGCTGAATATGAAATTCTAGGTTGAAAGTTCTTTTCTTTAAGGATGTTGAATATTGGCCCCCACTCTCCTCTGGCTTGTAGGGTTTCTGCCAAGGGGAAATTCTTAAAGATAGCTTCTATGTCCTCTTGAATTGATCCTCATAACTCTTTTAGCACTTCCTTATGCACAACAAGATGTTCTGGGTTCATCTTCTTTGGCATTTTCCCTGCCCTGCTCAAGGTCTGCAACCATTCATTTCTTCAATCATTTATTTTTATTTTGGGTAGATAATGATATTTAGAAAGTAAAAACCAGGTGCTAGGTATGCTAATTGCCATTAGTGTGTTACTTCTCTTAGGCCCTGTTAGTGGAGAGAACTAGGGTGCATGTGCACATGTACACACACACACACACACACACACACACACACACACACCAGTATTAACTCTAATCTACCTTTGAAGGGTTCATTTTAGTTTCCTTCATTTTCATTTTATTTTTTATGGTGTATGTTTATTTTCTGAGGAAACTGACTTTGCTACATTTATGTACTTGATCGATCTCTCTGTGTGTAATTAATCTCCTGTTCCTGCTGCCACCTCTTTGCCACCCAATTCGCAATGTGGATCCCTTCTCATCCTACTTGATCTCTAGCATGGACCCTGAGCTGCTGCCCTCCCCCTTGACACTCTCCTTACCTGGTAATGGACCTTCACTGGAGTAAATGCCCACCCCCCAAACACCCAACAAACATGCATCATTCATGTAAATGCCTACTACGCTTGGCCTTGCCTAATACTTTTTGGACTGAATTGTTTGAGGAGAGGGACATTTTTTTTCTTTCTTAATTGTTTTTAGAGATCTCTGAGTTCTTGTTTCATCTCTTCCTAAAAATATAATTTCTAACTTTTTACTTCTGAGATTTTTGATCCCTGATTTGTGCTATTTCTTTAAATGTTCAATCATTTTCTTCAGGTATTATAGTTCGTTTTCATCTGCTTCATGAACACATTTTTCTTTGTTACAGTCAGATATGATAGGGCTTATTTTAATATTTTTTTCTCATAATTTGTTTTTAAGGGGTTCAATTGAATTCATTTTTTGTTCCCCATATTAAAATCAAGTAAATTTTTCTGGGCTATAAAAAGGAGTTTCCTTTTGGGTGGAAGGAAGGAAGTAGGGTTTCTTTCTCAGCTTGAGAGCTCAATAACTCTCTTCTCTGTTATCACCATGAAAAACTTAAAATATGGTTTCCCTGTGTAGCCAAGTTGAACTCAGTAACATTTCCGGCCTCTAGCTTTGTGTGCTGTAGCCTCAACCTGTTTGGGCCTTGGTCGGTGCTCTCTGCTTAGGCTTTGTTTTGCTGTTAGAGTACTTCCTTCCTTGAATCTGCCTCCTCAAAGAATTTCGTCCCCTAACAATAGAGCCTTCACTCTCTTCTTTACCATCAGTGGCTCTGCTCTGGCTCAATTTGATTTTTGTTTCCAGTATTTTTTCCTGCAGTATGGGACTTTATCCTTCTAGAAGAGAATACTTGATGATTATGTAATTTTCAAAGGCCCAGACTTACTGCAGCACTTTTAAATCTATTTGTATTTACAATTCACACTCTGTGAGGGTCTTTGTTTAATGAATATTTTTCAGAACAACCTGTACTCGTTTTCAATCCGAATGGTGTTTTCTCTTCTCGTGGATGAGCATTCATTGATATTTTTTTAGTTTCAATAGCTTTTAGGGTGCAGTAGTGAACTTCCACAACCCAACAGTTATTTCATGCAAGTCCTGCTGCTATTGATGGCTTGACGACAAATGGTTTTTACGAGAATATTGTTGAAGATGTTGTTCATGTCTTTTTCTCCCTGTACTAATGGATGTGTTTTCTTTTCAGAAAGTTTTGGTAAAATTAAAAACTACATCATGCTGTGCCGACCCACGGCAAGTGCTCCTGGTTTTTCAATGAAGTGACTTCCTGGGCCAGTTATTTGCAACAGGAGAGCGTGGAAGGGTCAGGAATTCTCTCTGCCTCAGAATGAAGTCCCACATGAAGCAGGGTTTGTGATTGTAAGGGGTTAAGTCCTATTCATGTTGTCTAAGAACCGCAGAGCTTTTTGCCCATCACAGATGTTCTCCCACCCTTCCACATGATAGCAAATGTGGTATCTCGGAAGCTTGCTTTCTCTTGCTCCTTTCCTCATTTGTCCTCAATTCTTTGGCTTCTCTGTGGTGTTAAAAGTAGTTCAATGAGGCTCCCAGGTGCTACTTCCTCATCTCCAAACAAAAGGTCACTGCTTTTGCCCTTCTTAATGTGCCTGATATTTTGGAGGCAACTGAAGCCAGCTTCTGCTACTGGAGATCTGTAGTGGGTATGATCTCCCCCCACCTACCTTACCCTGGTCCAATTTTCACCACCCTTGACACCTCTTGTTCAAATATATATATGACTTAGGGGTAGAGGTGTTTCCTAGTGTTGTCTCAGAGAAGGAAGTTTTGCTTTTTCTTACTTCAATTGTTG
>NW_016107358.1:1967514-1997090 GCF_001604975.1 Cebus imitator | reverse complement strand
TTTTTTTCATTTGTGATTACTGATTTAAAAATTGTTCTTAGGAAGGCCTTTGATTTTATAAATATTCATACATGTTTTTATTTTGTACATTTTAAAAATATTTAATTCCTTAATCCTATTGGAGTGTGTTTTTATGTAAGGTTTAACTTAGGTATCTAATTTTCTTATTTTTATAAATGGTTGGCCTGTTTTCCCCCAACCATTTGTTAATACCTGTCCTCTCTCCACTGGTATGCAATGCTACAAAATGTAATGAATTCTAATGTAGACTTTCTGTAGCATCTGTAATCATCTGTCATTCTGTTTCTGCTTCAAATTGATAGTGGTTTAATTATTGTGTCTTGAATATATGTTTTATTGTATGAAAGAATAAGTTTCTCTTTTATGTTTTCCAAATTTTATTTTAGCTATTCCAGATATTTTTGAGGTATTTTGTTAAATTGATTAATTGATATTTTTGTACCCTTGAGGTCCCTTTCTGAAACATGAATTCATTTCCAATGTCAACATATCAGAAAATGTTCTAGTTTTCTTTGCAATTCCCGTTACTGCAATTGTGATTTCCACACTTATTCCATTATATATTTTCTCAATAGCTATGACAGCTATAGAAAAAATTTAGCATAGGCTGGGAATGGTGGCTCATGCCTGTAATCCCAGCACATTGGCAGGCCAACGGGTATAGATCTCTTGAGCGCAGGAGTCTGAGATCAGCCTGGGCATCATGATGAAGTTCCATCTCTACAAAAAATACAAAAATTAGCTTGGCATGGTGGTGTGTGCCTGTAGTCCCAGCTACTGGGGAGGCTGAGGTGGCAGAGTTGCTTGAGACCCACGGGTCAAGGGTTGAGGGTGCAGTAATCTGTTATTGTGCCACTGCACTCCAGCCCAGGTGGCAGAGCAAGATCCTGTCTCAAATTAAAAAAAAAAAAATAGTATCAAGGTAAGGCTGGCTTGTGAATTTAACTGAAAAGATGGCCATCAAAAATTAATTTTAAGAATTTAAATATGAAGAATTATCTATGTCTGATTATTTAAATGAATTTCTATTAAAACCAACTAGGACTGATGCCATGTTATGGGAGGCTTGCATTTGCATATTTGAAAAGAGTTTTCAATAGTTTTTTTAGGTCATAAGAAAGACAAAACCATCTACCTAATTCAGTTATTTAGTAAACATCGTGTGTCCACACTGCACAGTGTTGGGGATGCTGAAGTAAGACATATTCTTTGCTTCTCAGGAATTTATTTTAACAAATTAAACTGGCAAATATGCCGATGTTAAATAATAACTAAACTGGCAAAATGACCCGAGCTTAATTTCATTTGACCAATCTTTTTTTTGATGTTTTTACTACTTAAACTAATTCTGGTAGGATGAGTGCTATAATCTTCAGATGGATTATTGATTAGCTTTCTATTTGAGTCCCCTTCATAACTTCTAAAGCAGTGTTTTTCAGTCTTATCTCTATCCCAACCCAGCCTTCCCAAGGGATATTATGCAATATGATTAATGCCAGTAATTCATTGGGTTCGTGTTAGAATAGTTTAAAGAAACTGCATGTTGGTTACCCACCACCCACCTCAGACATGTGAATTACCTGTCTAGAGCTTATACTAACTCAACAAATCCCTCACATATGTTTACCCTTTTGTTAAGTATAAGATGAAGTCACAAGTAACAATTATTTTTCACTTGCTTATCATAATCTTTGCCCTAACTATCCCATAGTTTTATTTTCCATTTTACAACTGACTGACAAGGCTAAGGCTTAAATAAAATGACATGGATTCCAGCCTCCTCACTTTAAATGCTAGGTCTTTCTTCTGGACTAAGCTAAGGGCAGTGTTGCTTTGAAACTCTTTTAAGAGCTGTGAAGAAGGTAGCTTTTAATTTACATAGCTTCTACTACAGATAGTGCTGATTTGGTTGCTTGGTGCCTAAATTTCCTTTTCAGTTATCTTATAACTAGATAATTCTTCCCTTCTTCTATGCCTGACAATGGTTCTTAGCCTTTCTTTATAAAGATGAGCTTGAATGAGCTATGTGACAACCTTCCAATTCAGTATTTGGGGACTGATAAAAATTGTAGAAGTTACTTCTTTATGAAGACATCTCATCTTATCTTGCTAATGTTCCGCCTTTGCTCAGTTTTATACCAATTTGTTATTCAGAACCAACTGTAATTTTTTATGTTGAATAAGAGAGAGAAGGTGTAGACTGTGAAAGGAGGATAGTAAGGAAAAATTACTGAGATATAATTTTCTCTTCTATTTTACATTTCATAATGAAAGAAGAGCTCTAAAATTATTTCATACCTTTGAGAGCATAGTCTTTTAAGTGAGTGAGATAATATTCCTAAGAGTAAGCATACAGTTATGGGCAGATCATGAAAATACAGCTCCTTTAGTGTTTTCACACAGTCTTTACTGTGAAATATGCCATTCAGTAAAATATATACAAATGTAAATATTCAGCTTCACTTTTACAAGTTTTTATAAATGTAATTACCCATTTAATCACCACTGAGGTCAGGAAACAGAACCTTTCCGGCGCCCTCAGAGCATATCTGTACTTCTTCCCAATTCCAACCTTCTTTTTCCCTAACAAATGTAACTGCCAAATTTTACAATAGTATCTTCTTTTTCTTTTCTTTATGGTTTTTCCATAACCCTCTGCATTTTTAGATGATATAGTTTAGTTTGACTGTGTTTTAACATTTTGTATAAATGGAATCATTCTTACATGTTTGGTTTCTCTCACTCAACTTTATGTTTGTGAGATTCATCTATGGTGTTTCAGGAAGCTGTTGTTTGTTAATTTCCAATGCTGTCTGATATTACATAAACACACCACTATTTATTTCACTATTTGCTGTTGATGGATATTTAACTCGTTCCCAGTATTTACTTATTAATAATACTATTGTGGACATTTTCATCCACGTCTCCCAGTACTCATACCTTCAAACCTTTTGAACATAAACCCAAAGTAGATTGTTACTCATGAATGTTTCAAATATTTTCTCCCATTCTGTGACTTACCTTTTGATTCTCTTTTTTATTAAAATAAAATTAAGACCTCTGTTTATGTTTTGAAAAGCACAGGTCTTAATTTTAATTTAGGGTAAACTATATAAATCTTTTCATACTGTCTTTTTTTCTTGAGACAGAGTCTCACTCTGTTGCCCAGGCTGGAGTGCAGTGGTGCAATCTTGGTTCACTGCAACCTCCCGCCTCCTGGGTTCAAGCGATTCTCCTGCCTCAGCCTCCCGAGTACCTGGGACTACAGGTGCATGCCACCACACCCATCTAATTTTTGTATTTTTAGTAGAGATCGGGTTTCACCATGTTGGCCAATGTGGTCTCAATCTCTTGACCTCATGATCTGCCCACCTTGGCATCCCAAAGTGCTGGGATTACAGGCGTGAACCATGACGCCTGGCGCTTTTCACACTATTTATGTATCCCAGAACTTAAAGTAAAATGAAATAAACTAAATATAAATAAAGGATATTTATTCCTTGATAGTTGAAGCCATTCTTCTATATTATCTTTTAAAAGCTTTATAATTTTATTTTTCACATTTGTGTCTACAATCCATTTGGGGACATTAGGATTTTTTCTAGCTTTTGGCTGTTTTTGGCAGTTTTTTATGGTTAGGAATAAAGCTGACCTGTACATTTCATACATTTTTTTTTATTAGACATATGCCATTGTTCCTTTTAGGTATATATCTAGAAATAGAATTTTTGATTCAGAGGATAGCAGGTCATTCCAGTTATCTGAAGTCTTGTATCACTTTATATTTCTACCAGCAATGTATGAGATTTCCAGTTGTCTCACATTCTTACCAACACATTGTATTGATTGTTTTTTTAAAAAAAATTTATAGTCACTTTGGTGGGTACATACAGGTGTTTCATTGTAGCTCTAATTTGCATTTTCTTTTTTTGTATTTTTTTGTAGTTAGATGGGGTTTCACCATGTGGGCCAGGATGGTCTCAATCTGTTGCCTTGTGATCTGCCTAAAGTGTTGGGATTAAAGGCATGAGACACCATACCCAGCCCTAAATTGCATATCCTAATAATCAATGATGTTTAATAGATTGTCTTACACTTAGGATATTTGTATACCTGTTGGTAAATTGCCTGTTCAAGTTATTTGCCCATTTTTGAAATTGTGGGGTTTTTTTCCTTATTAATATGTAGTTACTCTCTATACATGTTTCACAAACAAGCGTTTTATCTATAAATATATTTTAAACATCTTTCTCTGTCTAGACATTGTCTTTTTACCCTCCTAAAGATGTCTTTGATGAACCAAAGCTTTTAATTATAACAAAGTCCAAAAGTTCTCTTCTTTTATGATTATTGTTACTTGTGTTCTGTTAAGAATTCTTTACCTGACAAATATGTCTTGAAAATATTCTCTCCTTTGTTCCTTCTAGAAGCTTTATTGTTTACCTATTACTATTTAGATTTATAATTTACCTCAAATTAGATTTTAGGTATGATGTAAGGTTGGGGTTTAAGGTTGTTTTTCTTTTTTATATGGATATCCAATTGACCCAGTAAAATTTATTAAGAGATCATCTTATCCTCTCTGAATTGCAAGGATACTTTTGTTAAAAACTAAATGACCCCCCCAACACACACACACATACACACACACACACACACACACACACGAACACTTTATTCTGTTTTTTGGTTGATTTCTCTCTGCTTATGTCAATGCCACACTTTTAATTACTGTGGCTTTAAAGTTCTGAACTCTAGGGATGTAAGTCCTTTCTCAAGACAGTCTTGGCTATTGCAGGTTGTGTGTTTGTGTGCTCATATAAATTTCAGAATCAGCTTTTATCAATATTCACAGATACACAAAGCATGCCAGAAATGATTGTGATGGTGTTGAATCTATAGATGAACTTGGGGAGTGGAACATTTAATAATTTGTAGAAAAGTCACAATCAGGCCTGGCATGGTGGCTCAAATCTGTTATCCCAGCACTTTGGGAGGCTAAGGTGGGTGGATCATGAGGTCAGGAGTTTGAGAGTAGCCTGGCCAACATAGTGAAACCCTGTCTCTACTAAAAATACAAAAAATTAGCCAAGCATGCTGGCAGGCACTTGTAATCCCAGCTACTCAGGAGGCTGAGGCAGAAGAATCACGTGAACCCAGGAGATGGAGGTTGCAGCGAGCCGATATTGTGCTCCAGCCCAGGCAACAGTGTGAGGCCCTGTCTTAAAAAAGAAAAAAAGTAAGAAGACAGAGGGAGAGAGAGAGAGAGAATGAAAGAAAAAGAAGGAAGGAAGGAAGAAAGGAAGGAAGGAAGGAAGGAAGGAAGGAAGGAAGGAAGGAAGGAAAGAAAAGGAAAGGAAGAAAGAAGGAAAAGAAAAGAAAAGAAAGAAAGAGAGAAAGAGAAAGAAAGAAAGAACAGATGCAATCTTCCAATTACAATTGGGAGACTATATCTTCCAGTCTAGTTTTTCATTTATAAGATCTTTATTTTCTTTCAGATATGTTTGATATACTATTATATATATATATATATATATATTTTTTTTTTTTTTTTTTTTTTTTTTTTTTTTTTTTTTTTTTTTTTTTTTTTTTTTTTTTTTTTTTTTGAGATGGAGTCTTGCTCTGTCACCCAGGCTAGAGTGCATGGTGTGATCTCAGCTCATTGCAACCTCTGCCTCCTGGGTTCAAGTGATTCTTCTGCCTCAGCTCCTGAGTAGCTGGGATTACAGGCATGTGCCAACACATCCGGCTAATTTTCTAATGTTTTTCTAAAAAATCTAATTGTGGCCAGGCACAGTGGCTCACACCTGTAATTCCAGCACTTTGGGAGGCCGAGGTGGGTGGATCATGAGGTCAGGAGATTGAGACCATCCCGGCCATGGTGAAACCTCATTTCTACTAAAATGCAAAAAAATAGTTGGGCATGATGGCACACACCTGTAGTCCCACCTACTCAGGTGGCTGAGGCAGGGGAATCACTTGAATCCAGAAGATGGAGGTTACAGTAAGCCAAGATCGTGCCACTGCACTCCAGCCTGGTGAAAGAGCAAGACTCCATCTAAAAAAAAATATATCTAATTGTATTAGTTCACTAGATTTAATGAAGACCATAGACTAGGGAAAAAAAAAAGATCTAACTGAACTTATGATTCCACATGGCTGGGGAGGTCTCAGAATCATGGTGGAAGGTGAAAGGCACTTCCTACATAGTGACAGCAAGAGAAAATGAGGAGGAAGTAAAAGTGAAAACCCATGATAAACCCATCAGATCTCATGAGACTTACTATCATGAGAATAGCATGGGGAAAAACCGGCCCCCATTATTGAATTACCTCCCCATGGGTCACTCCCACAATATGTGAGAATTCTGGGAGATATAATTCAAGTTGAGATTTGGGTGAGGACACAGCCAAACCATATCATTCTTCTTGTGACCCCTCCAAATATCATATCCTCATATTTCAAAACCAATCATACCTTCCCAACAGTCCCCCAAAGTCCTAACTCATTTCAGTATTAACCCAAAAGTCCACATCCAAAGTCTCTTCTGAGACAGGCAAGTCCCTTTCAACTAAGAGCCTGTAAAATCAAAAGCAAGCTGTTACTTCCTAGATACAATGATGGTATAGGTATTGGGTAAACACAACCATTCCAAATGGGAAAAATTGGTCAAAATAAAGGGGTTACAGGGCTGATGCAAGTCCAAAATCCAGCAAGGCAGTCAAATGTTAAAGCTCCAAAATGATCTCCTCGACTCCAGGTCTCATATCCAGGTCATGCTGATGCAAAAGGTACATTTTCATGGTCTTGGGCAGCTCCACTCCTGTGGCTTTGCAGGGCACAGCCCCTCTTCTGGCTGCTTTCATGAGCTCAGTTTGAGTGTCTGCAGGTTTTCCAGGTGCATGGTACAAGTAGTTAGTGGATCTACCATTCTGGGGGTTGAAGGATGAAGGCTGTCTTTTCACAGCTCCACTAGTCAGTGCCCAAGTAGGGACTCTGTGTGGGGGCTCCAATCCCACATTTCCCTTCCACATTGCCCTAGCAGTGGTTCTCCATGAGGGCCTCACTCCTGCAGCAAGCTTTCACCTGGGCATCCAGGCATTTCCATGCATCTTCCGAAATCTAGGTGGAGGTTCCCAAAAGCTCAATTCTTGACTTATTTGCACCTTCAGGCTCAACACCACATGGAAGCTACCAAGGCTTGGGGCTTCCACCCTCTGAAGCCATAGACTGAGCTCCACATTGTCCCCTTTCAGCCATAGCTGGAGCAGCTTGGACACAGGGCAACAAGTCCCTAGGTTGCACACAGCACAGGGACCCTGGGACTGGCCCATGAAACCACTTTTTCCTCCTGGGCCTCCAGGCCTGTGATGGGAGGGGCTGTTATGAAAGTCTGTTATGAAATATCTCCATGGCCTGGAGATATTTTCCCCATGGTCTTGGAGATTAACATTAGGATCTTTGGTATTTATGCAAATTTCTGAAGCCAGCTTGAATTTCTCCTCAAGAAATGGGTTTTTCTTTTCTACTGCTTATCAGGCTGCACATTTTCTGAAGCTTTATGCCCTGTTTCCCTTTTAAAATGGAATGCTTTTGACAGCACCCAAGTTATTATTTGAATGTTTTGCTGCTTAGAAATTTCTTCTGCCAGATACCCTAAGCCATCTCTCTCAAGTTCAAAGTTTCACAAATCTCTAGGGCAGGGGCAAAATACTGCTAGTCTCTTTGCTAAAAGATAACAAAAGCCATCTCTTCCCAGGTCCCAACAAGTGCCTAATCTCCATCTGAGGCCACCTCAGCCTGGACCTTATTGTTCATATCACTATCAGCATTTTTGTCAAAGCCATTCAACAAGTCTCTAGGAGGTTCCACACTTTCCCATATTTTTGTGTCTTCTTCTGAGCCCTCCAAATGGTTCCAACCTCAGCCCATTACCTACGTCCAAAATTGTTTCCACATTTTTGGGTAAATTTTCAGCAATACCCCACTTCTGGGACCAATTTACTGTATTTAATCTGTTTTCACACTACTGATAGAGACATACCTGAGACTGGGAAGAAAAAGAGGTTTAATTGGTCTTACAGTTTCATATGGCTGTGGAGGCCTCAGAATCATGGTGGCAGGTGAAAGGCACCTCTTACATGGCAGCAGCAAGAGAAAATGAGGAGGAAGAAAAAGCAGAAGCCCCTGATAAACCATCAGATCTCATGAGACTTATTCACTATCACATTAATAGCATAGGAAAAAAATGGCTCTTTGATTCAGTTACCTTCCCCTGGGTCCTTCCAACAACATGTGGGAATTTTGGGAGATATAATTCAAGTTGAGATTTGGGAGGGGACAGAGCCAAACCATGACTAATTGTCCAGTTGTGATTTTCTTACTGTGTTTCTAGTTAAATCTTTTCCTTTGGGTACTTTCAAATATACTGTTTATTATGAAATGATTTTATCTTTTCCAATATTTTCTAGGCTCATTCCATTTTTGTTTCACATTTGTCCTCTTTCTTTGTATATTTCTCCTCTGTGTTTTAAAATTCCTGAATAGAAATCCTTTCTCATGCCTCCAAATTCTTGTTTAATTATTTTGAATTCACACTGGAGTGTTTTGTTACAGTTTCTTTTACTTTGTGATTGCTGTTTTTGTAGATCCTTTTCATTGGCTAAATATTTGTATTCTTACTTCCCATTTTGTTCCTACAATAGTTTTGTATTAATGTGGCCAAACTCTTTTCAGTTTTAAATTTCTTGGATATTCCTCACCAAGATATGATAATATTTCAATGAAGGAGACAAGCGAAGTCTTCAGGTGTTCAAAATAATATTATCCTTATTATTATTTCTTATTTCAAACATGATCTCTTACGTCAGTTTAGTAAAATGTAGTTTTATTAACAGATGGTATCCTTTGGGGATAAGAGGTGGTTAGTATGAGTTCTGATGTTGTAATATTCTTATTTTAATAGAACATAACATAATCTTGGATTTTACCTATGATTTCAGGATGTGTTCTTCTTCTACATATGTTTTCTTCAGTGACTGCCACTTGTACTCATTCAAAATTTAGATATCAAATTTAGGAGTAAACCTTTTCCCAGGTCTGGAATTTTAAATATTATAAAAACCTATACCATGTATTTCTCTGCAGTCTTTATTGTGAATTTTTGGTGACATAGAAATGCTTCTCCTCTCTATTCTATTCCTTGGTTTCTGTTCCTTACGTAACAGTTATTAAAAGATTTATTTTAAGCTCCTAGTCCCTATAATAGTACTATAGAAAAGCGTTTGCATTGTACAGTAGTTCCTTTTATTAGAGACTTTGAGAGCACTTTATAAACATTGTGTGGTAGAGAACATTTTTAGAAGGGATAATCAATTAAAATTCTTCTATATAAATTCATTGGGCTTTTCTAGGCTAACTGGAAATAGAAAAAGAAATAAATGTCTTAGAAAGACTGAAAAACTAGTGTTTTCTCATTTATGCTTCTTGGTCAAGCATTTGGAGAAATTATTTGAAAATGTTGAAGAATAACCAGAAGGGAAATGTCCAGATAGTAAGGAAGTTCAAATGAACATCAATTTATTTTGATACCTTCTACAGAGTTTTTGAAAGGCTTAGAGATTAACTCCATGAGCAGAGACAGTTTCAACCCCGAAGTTTAACCTACTATTATATCCATTGCTTACAACTGCTCCCAGAGACAAACATCATTCTGTTCTCCTAGGTCCATGTATTACTACTGCCTGAATGCTTCACCAATGAGGTTTCTGACATCACCAACTGCACAATGTCTGTGTTGACCGTGGTCCTCTTGGGGGCAGCACAGCAGCAGTTGCTGTCACTTTGGCAGTTACTGAGGAGTCAGAGAAGTCCTGAAATTGAGGGAAGCCTTCAGCCGGAGAAGAAGACCAGAAGACAATAGTGGAAGTGTCAGGATCAAGAAAAGATAAAAATGTTTACAGCTATGCTCTCGAGGCAGATGTAAACTGGCAGTTAAATAGAGAGAAGGTAATATTTGCTTTCTTAACAAATGTTTCCTCAGTCCTTAATTTGGGACAGATCCTTGAGGGATATAATAAGGTCTCTGCCCAATGTAGTACTGAGACATATAAACAAGTACCATGAACTAAGTGCAATGAAGATAAGCAAAAGGTACTGTGTGAATTCCAAAACAGTGACTGTGGGAGTGGGCAGTTGACAGATGGTGGAGGTGGCAGTGTGGAGGGCTTCATATGTGTATGACATTCATGGCAGGTCTTAGAGAATGAGTTGCCAGAGAAAGAACAGGGAGAGGTTAGGGTATTTACTGCACGCCTTGGCAATGATGAGCTGTTCAGCTGAGCTGTAAGGTAATGTTCCCATGAGGAAGTGGGGAAGACAAGGCAGTCAACTTTGCCACCTGTGTGCCTCCCCTCTAAGCAAATACCTCCTTTAATATACTCTGAGGATAAAGTCCATGAGCCCTCTTCATTAATACTCCTGATTTCCATGGCTCTTTGGGGTTCTTCCTTAAGAGAATAATTTGCTTTACAGAAGAAAATTGAGAAGTTTTATTATCTGTTTAAAATCAGAAATCCCCAAGGGAGATATGAACTATGAGCCCTCACTCTGCTACAACAGTATAAGAGAAGGACACGGGATAGGGAAAAGGGACTTTACCAGAAAGATAAAATATGCCACTGTATCATTTAACCTTTACTCATGGTTCCCCTTGGGTCCTCTTCGTGAGCTCTAGGCATCTCCAGATTTTCTGGACTTAAATTTTAAAGGATCCAGGATTTTTAGACATCTTGGCACCTTGATCCTTCCCCTTCACTCAGCATCAATGAATCAAAAAATATCCAGAAAAGCATAACCTTAGAAATCAATTAGGGGAGCGGTAGCACACATCCTATAAAAATTAGCGCAGGTTGTCACATTAGCTTGTCTAATATTTGATGTGATGTGGAGCAGTGGTAGTAACATTGTTTTATTCTCGAGTTAAGACCCAAGACTGCCAGTGCCTAAAGGAAGGAACCCAGAATCTCTTCCCAATTCCTTTGAAACATTTTTAGACTCACATTAGTATCTGACACAGAATAGACAGTCAATAATAATTAGATGAACCCATTAATCAATTGGTTGGACTATAGGAAACCAAAGACATTTATAAGGATGATTATCCCTGAATTGGCTGCTCTGGCTCTTGCCTGAACAAATTCGAGACCACTGACACTTGTGAAAGAAAGTCATAGAGATGTGCTGACAAGTCACTGTATTCACTAAAGCAAAGTTTTCCAATCAATGTGCTGCTGTACAGTCTAATGCTTGTGCTTTGAGAGGCTGAACAATTCTGTGCTTGGAGTGGCAAGCAGGCTCTGCTTCAGGTAAGGCTCCTAAGCCTGTTGCCTCAGGTCTTAATAGTCTCATCTGAGACTCCTTAGAAGGCAGCATGATTAGAGAAGAATCTGAGGGTATGCTCCATGGTACCCACAAATTTGTAGAGTGAAAACTCACATTCTCTGCTTTGGCAAGCAACTCTGAGGTCTTGTTCAAAGAGGTGCTCCTCTACCTGGATTTCTACCTCAGCTGCTAATCACCAAGTGCAGCTGCCCGTTTAGGACAAGAGAATAAAGGCATTCATGTTCCAATTGATCAAAAAGCGTGGAAGAATATCCAAGGTGCAGCCAGTTAGGGTTTGTAGGAGACTGGCTGTGGGCCTCTTGTGGTACAGTTCTCAAATCCATCAGCCTTAATATCTGATTGTCATTTTTGTCACTGAGGTACCCGTTTATTGGAGTCTGAGTGACCTCCAATATGACTGCTGTAACAATGCAAGTACCATTTGCAGAATATTTTCAGATAGTGCAAGTTAAGGCATTATCGCCATTTTGAAATATTTAATATAAAAAAGTGTTTTGCATTCAAACCCACTTACAAATCGCAGAAAATGTACTATTTATTTTGTTAATGAAAGTTAGGAAAAAGTTGGTAGATTCTTTAAGTGTAATTTGAACTGCAGATAGTCCCCGACTTAGAATGTTTCAACATGATTCTGCAACTTCACGAAATGTGTACAGAGGTACTAAGTGCATTTTTGTTATTTTCGACCTATGATGCATTTATCAGGATGTACCTCCATTATAAGTTGAGGAGCACCTGTATTTTAAATATTTAGATGGTTATAAAAAGAAGTGGCTTCATCACCTACTTTTGGGAATGGTTTCTCATCAATGATGACTATCAAGAATTTGAAGAGTTCATCATTAGAAACTCCTGTCACGAATTGTATGTGAATCACAAAATCTGAATTAAAAATGCTATGTTCATTGATAAAACTATAACTTTGTTATCAATTTTTTGGTAATATTTTTATTTTGTAGAACTGGGATCTCACAATGTTGCCCAGGCTGGTGTCAAACCTCTGGTCTCAAGTGATCCTCCCACGTCTGCCTCCTAAAGTGCTAAGATTGCATGTGTGAGCCACCATGCCTTGCCACAAATTTTTGCAAATATTTTATTTAGAAATTTTATCACGTCTAATATTTTTCCTAATATTTTATTTTACTTATATATTAAAAAGAAAAGCAAACATTTTTCACCAAATGATTGACGGAGTATTCAAAATAACCTTCTATTTCCTGTCATGCAAATATTATTGCTTATTGTAAAGTACCATGATGTCTACATTAACCACTGCTCCCCAGCCTAAAAAAAGGATGTGCTCTAAGTCTTTGAGACAAGCTATGACACTTGCCTTGCCTTTTTTTTTTTTTTTTTTTTGCCTCCTATAGAGCTGCCTTCAGGTCTTATAATTTAATTCATAAAAAGATCACAAATCTGCTGCATTTTTGGTGTTGTAGATGTTGTTTATTAGAATATCCAAGTTGCACGTGATAAGAGCCTTTTTGAATGTCTTTCTCTCTTAATGGGCTTAGTATGATATGATGATATGAATTTGCTTTATTACCCAGTATGAACTCATCAACCTATTGAATTTCCTTTTTGCACTGACTTCCAGGACAGTAGTTTAATTCTCAATTGTACTAACAGTATTGCTAAGACATATTAGAAATATTGAAATTCAATATTAAAGTGGAATAAATTATGCAGATGAACAGCCAAGAGTTATAATCCCCCACTAATTGCAAAGAACCTGATATTAATTGAAGATGGAAAGCTTTATCGCCAAGATGGATCTACATATATGGTATTTCCCTCTTTTTTTCGCTTTTTCTTTTCTTCCTAGTTTTAACAATAATGTCTTTGCTGATAAACATACATCACTCTGGCCTGTATAACCTTTGATGGGACTATATACCACTCTCCTAAGCCCCATGTATGTAAAAGTCAGACAATTTAAGATCTGTACAAACCAAGGTGCTAACTATGATACATCAAAGCAACAATGGTTGAAAATATCAGAATCTGACTTAGTGTTGTTACTTACCATAGACAAAAAGACCAAGCCCTGAATAGTAAGGACATCAAAAATTTTGCCTCCTGCTGTATTAAAATTTTTTTTAAATGATTTTTATAAAGGTAGGTCAAATTACATATCAAAGACATGCTAAAAGTGTCACACTGTCACATTGTCTTTTCCACACAGTCCCTCACAATAGGACCACAACAATATTTCCTAAGTAACTGTGAGACAGGCTGCTTTCTCTAGGTTGCCCTTAGAACCACTAACACCTCGCATCTGTTTCCTTCTACATTGCATCAGATATATCTGTCCTTTTCTGTGTGTTGTATTTGTAAAAACAGTCTTTTGGACGAGCACAATGGCACACGTCTGTGATCCCAGCAATTTGAGAGGCCAAGGCAGGTGGATCACCTGAGGTCAGGAGTTCAAGACCAGCCTGGCCAACGTGGTGAAACTCCATCTCTACTAAAAACACAAAAAGTTACCCAGGCGTCATGGTAGGCACCTGTAATCCCAGCTACTTGGGAGGCTGAGGCAGGAGAATCGCTTGAGTCTGGGAGGCAGAGGTTACAATGAGCCGAGATTGCGCCATTGCACTCCAGCTTGGGCAACAAGAGCGAAACTCAATGTAAAAAAAACAAAATAAAACAAAACAAGTCTTTCATTTTTAAAAAGGGCTAGAAATTGGTGATGCTTATATAAATGTTATTCTTAGGATTATGTTTATTTTAGATAAGTGCACCACTGTTTTCTTCTGTTACTTTCCTGCATTTTTTTACACGTATTTACCTGAGCTCTCCTGTTACATTACATTCTCTTTGAGAAGAGTGCTTATATGTTTTTTTAAAAATCTAGCCCTCAATGAGTTCCATATATTCTGTTGAAAATAATAGGTGCCTATTTCCTTCAGTTCTAATATGCCTAGTTAGAAACATGACTTTAAAATAAGTTTGGGTAAATCAGTAGTCAGAAGTCTGGAAATCAGGAAAGCCCTGAGTTTTCAAGTCTAAATTGGTGCTAATTTGCTCCAGTTATTTATGGTGGATTTTTTTTTCAGCGTTGCTTTTCTTGTCTATTATATTAAGGGATTTGGGATAGAGTTTCTTTAAAATTTCTATCATTGTATAGTTCTGTAGAAATAAGTTAGTATAAACCTTGAGCTATCTTTGATTTAGCCCTGGTTAAAATGAAAATGGAAGTCTGAGGCTATAAAGTATTTTGTATTGTTTTGTTTTGTTTTTTAAAGCAGGAACTTTGAGAGCCTGATAAGCTGTTGACACAAGTGCTTTTGAGAATAGTAGGTAGAGTTATTACTAGCTTATATTTAAATAGACAAAGGAAAATATTAGTAAATGTTTTCATATCTTCGTTTACCACAAAATGTAAGTAAATCTTACTTACTTGCACCTAATTATTAAGGAAATGGAGTTTATATTTCAATTAGTTAACCAAAAGGTGAGATACACTTTCCTATAATGTTAACATTTTTATTTTAATCTTAGTTCCAAGAGTTGTTGTCTTATATCCTTGAAATTATATTTATTTTAATTACATACATTTGAGAAAATGTTTTTTATAGAAAACAATCTGAAGTTATAAACTGTTCACAATGGGAGGTTGTACATGCTTAGAAGCTGTGATAGTTAACCTGCAATGACCTCACCAGTTTTGCTTTAATTAACTCAACCAGCATCAACACTATAGTTTCTCTTAAAAGTGAGAACACATATAAAATGCTCTTCTCAGTAAACAGTCATTTTGCAAGTAAAATAAATGTCTCTGACTAATTAAAACACAGGATCAAATATTAATTTTTTACAGCTGATACTAAGAAATCTAAGTTATCTCAACATATTGTTGAAAATTCAGCAACCTAATGCTCTCTCTTTTTGATAAAAAGTCACATAGAATATCTTTAATAAATTTATTGCATTTCCAGGAAAGTAAAACCAATTTCATGTTTTGCTTATGTTAATTCAGAACAACTGATAAATACTCATGACATCAACCTCCTGTTTCAATACTCCGCCTCCAGGGAAAAAATATTGTTGTGACTCTTGGTGCAAGTGTTAGTCTTCTCATCTCCTCTGCAGATTATTCCAACGGTTAGTTAGTGACTATTCTAACCCACACAACTCAGGAAAAGGGTTAGATATTATTGGAGAGTGTGGCTGTTCAGGTAACAGTAACAAACACACACCCACCTGTTGTCTTGGGTTGTTAGTTTATCTCCAGCTGTATAGGGGAAATGAAGTTGAAAACAGTAAGAGAAAGCTTAGGTAAACCTTGAAGGAGTATATGAAATATGTAGTTAAGAATTTTTCTATGTTGTCCATCATTACAAATTAAAAATGTATTGCTACAATGTAGTGATTGCAATACACTGAATATATCATAGAAAGATTAAATTAGGCTGGGTGCAGTGGGTCACACCTGTAATCCCAGCACTCTGGGAGGCTGAGGTGGGTGGATTACAAGGTCAAGAGATTGAGATCATCCTGGCCAACATGGTGAAACCTCATCTCTACTAAAAATATAAAAATTGGCTGGACATGGTGGTACATACCTGTAGTCCCAGTTACTCGGGAGGCTGAGGCAGGAGAGTTGCTTGAGTCTGGGAGGCAGAGGTTTGCAGTGAGCCCAGATCACACCACTGTACGCCAGCATGGTGACAGAGCGAGACGTCATCTCAATTAAAAAAAAAAGGGTTAAATTGGTGACAGTCTCCACAGTCTCCCTAGCATATGGGCATATAAAATATGAGTAGAAATATATTTGGAGTTGAACTTCTAACCAGACTGTCAATTTTCCCACTTTAGCATTATCCAAAGCTCACTATAATCTTTCAATGATTCGATGAAAAATAACTTTCCTTTTGATCGCAAATACCAGTGTTATATGCACAGAACCCAGAATTTACTGATGGAGTGAAAACCTACAGATTGTCTGCTAAGAGCTCCTTTCCTCATCCATTTACTTATCAAGAGAATTATTGCATTAGTGACACATAATCCTAACCATTGAACCTAGTTGTTTTGTTCAGGAATGGAGACACTTAACTAAGCCAGGTTAGAGTCACTTCTCTCTGAGATTTCTGGTCTTCGAGCTAAGAACTGTGTAGGTATCTCTCGATAGGCTGCAAGGTTAGCATGTAAAACATTATTGGTGTTGGCAGCTATGTTTCCCAAAGTGTAATGAGAACTGTTATAGTAAGGGTAGAATGAAGCCATTCCTAGAGAAAGCAGAGAAGAGAGGTGCGGGTGGCACAGGGCAGGGGATCCTGAAGACTCTCAAGTCCCCGATTCCAGCTCTTCCTGAAGCCTGCTATTGCTTTGCTATTCAAATATTTTGTAAGATATTTTCATGAGATTCATTCTGGCTCTAATATTCCGTGATTCAATAATTTTTTGATGCATAAAATTATTATACAATATTTGCATATCTACCTTGAAATTCGTAACAAAGAGAAAGAAAAACCTGAGAGAGAGAGGAGGAAAAGCTAGGCCAGAAGAACAAAAGAACCCTGAAGAGACACAAATTAAGACTGATTTATTTGTTGGCAACTTACAAATTGAATTATTAAAGTCTTTTTAGGAGTTGTCTTTCCATTTACATCTGGCTTATAAACAAATTTTACTATTTACTTCTTTTTAAATTTTACTTTAAATTTGGGATACATATGCAGAATGTGCAGGATTCTTACATAGGTATGCATGTGCCATGGTGGTTTGCTGCACCTATCAACCTGTCATCCAGGTTTTAAGCCCCACATGCATTAGATATTTCTCCTACTGGTCTCCTTCCCCATGCTCCCCACCCGCCAACAGGCCCGTGTGTGTGATGTTCCCCTCCCTGTTTCCATGTGTTCTCATTGTTCAACTCCGACTTATGAGTGAGAACATGCGGTGTGTCGTTTCTTTTTCCTGTGTTAATTTGCTGAAAATGATGGTCTCCAGCTTCATCCCCATGTCCCTGAAAAGGACATGAAGTCATTCATTTTTGTGGCTACGTAGTATTCCATGGTGTATATGTGCCACATTTTCTTTATCCAGTCTATCATCGATGGACATTTGGGTTCGTTCCAAGTCTTTGCTATTGTAAATAGTGCTTCAATAAACATATGTGTACATGTGTCTTTATAATAGAATGATTTATAATCCTTTAGGCATATACCCAGTAATGGTATTTTTGGGTCAAATGGTATTTCTAGTTCTAGATGCTTGAGGAATCACCACACTGTCTTTTACAATGGTTGAACTAATTTACACTCCCACCAACAGTGTAAAAGCCGTTCCTATTTCTCTACAGTCTTGCCAGTATCTGTTGTTTCCTGACATTTTAATAATCACCATTCTAACTGGTGTAAGATGGTATATCATTGCGGTTTTGATTTGCCTTTCTCTAATGACCAGTGATGATGAGCCTTTTTAAATAAGTTTTTTGGCTGCATAAATGTTTTCTTTTGAGAAGTATCTGCTCATATCCCTGACTCACTTTTTGATGTTTTTTTATTGTTGTTGTTTTTTGTTTTTTTTCCTGTAAATTTGTTTAAGTTCCTTGTAGATTCTGGATATTAGCCTTTTGTCAGATGAGTAGTTTGCAGAATTTTTCTCCCATTCTGTAGGTTGCCTGTTTATTCTGATGATAGTTTCTTTTCCTGTGCTGAAGCTCTTTAGTTTGATTAGATCTCGTTTGTCAATTTTGGCTTTTGTTGCCATTGCTTTATGTATTTTAGTCATGAAGTCTTTGCCCATACCTATGTCCTGAATGGTATTGCCCAGGTTTTCTTCTAGGGTTTTTATGGTTTTGGGTTTTACATTTAAGTCTTTAATCCATCTTGAGTTAATTTTTGTATGAGGTGTTATTAAGGGGTCCAGTTTCTGTTTTCTGGATATGGCTAGCCAGTTTTCCCACACAATTTATTAAACAGAGAATCCTTTCCCCATTGCTTGTTTTGTCAGGTTTGTTGAAGATCAGATGGTCATAGATGTATGGGTATTTCTGGGGTCTCTGTTCTGTTCCCTTGGTGTGTGTGTGTGTGTATATATATATCTGTTTTGGTACCAATAGCATACTGTTTTGGTTACTGTACCCTTGTAGTATAGTTTGAAGTCAAGTAGTGTGATGCCTCCAGCATTGCTTTTTTTGCTTAGGATTGTCTTGGTTATATGCGCTCTTTTTTAGTTTCATATAAAATTTAAAGTAGTTTTTTTCTAATTCTGTGAAGAAGGTCACTGGTAGCTCGATGGGAATAGCATGGAATCTACAAATTACTTTGGGCAGTATGGCCATTTTCACGATGTTGATTCTTCCTATCCATGAGCATGGAATTTTTTTTCCATTTGTTCGTGTCCTCTCTTATTTCCTTGAGCAGTGGTTTGTAGTTATCCTTGAAGAGGTCCTTCATGTCCCTTGTAAGTTGTATTCCTAGGTATTTTATTCTCTTTGTAGCAATTGTGAATGGGAGTTCACTCATGATTTGACTCTCTACTTGTCTATCGTTTGTGTATAGGAATGCTTGTGATTTTTGCACATTAATTTTGTATCCTGAGAATTTGCTGAAGTTTCTTATCAGCCTAAGGAGTTTTTGGGCTGAGATGATGGGGTTTTCTAAATATACAAACATGTCATCTGCAAACAGAGACAATCTGACTTCCTCTCTTCCTATTTGAATACGATTTATTTCTTTCTCTTGCCTGATTTCCCTGGCCAGAACTTCCATTCTATGTTAAATAGGAGTGGTGAGAGAGGGCATCCTTGTCTCATACTGGATTTTAAAGGGAATGCTTCCAACTTTTGCCCATTCAGCATGATATTGGCTATGGGTTTGTCATAAATAGCTCTTATTATTTTGAGATATATTCCATCAATACCTAGTTTATTAAGAGTTTTTAGCATAAAGGAATGTTGAATTTTATTAAAGGCTTTTTCTGCATCTATTGAGATAATCATGTGATTTTTGTCATTGGTTTTGTTTATGTGATAGATTACATTTATCTATTTGTATATATTGAGTCAGCCTTGCATCCCAAGGATGAAGCCTTCTTGATTGTGGTGGATAAGCTTCTTTTGTGCTGCTGGATTCCGTTTGTCAGTATTTTATTGAGGATTTTCACATCAATGTTCATTAGAAGTGTTGGCCTGAGATTTTCTTTTTTTGCTGTGTCTCTTCCAGGTTTTGGTATCAGGATGATTCTGGGCTCATAAAATGAGTTAGAGAGGAGTCCCTTTTTTTCTATTGTTCAGAATACTTACAGAAGGAATGGTATCAGCTCCTCTTTGTACCTCTGGTAGAATTCAGCTGTGTATTTGTCTGGTCCTGGGCTTTTTTTGGTTAGTAGGCCATTAATTACTGCCTCAATTTCAGAACTTGTTATTTGTTTCAGGGATTCAACTTCTTCCTGGTTTAGTCTTGCAAGGGTGTTTATGTCCAGGAATTTATCAATTTCTTCTAGATCTTCTAGTTTATTTGCATAGACGTGTTTATAATATTCTCTGATAGTAATTTGTATTTCTGTGGAATTAGTGGTGATATTCCCTTTATCATTTTTATTGTGTCTATTTGCTTCTTCTTCTTCTTATTCTTCTTTTTTTTTGGTGTAGCGAATGGTCCATCTATTTTGTGAATCTTCAAAAAACTAGCTACTGGAGTCATTGATTTTTTGGAGGGTTTTTCATGTCTCTATCTCCTTCAGTTCTGCTCTGATCTTAGTTATTTCTTGTCTTCTGCTGGCTTTTGTGATGTTAGGATGTCAATTTTTTATCTTTCCTGCTTTCTGTTGTGGGCATTTAGTGTTATAAATTTCCCTCTTAACACTGCTTTAGCTGTGTCCCAGAGATTCTGGTACATTGTGTCTTTGTTCTCATTGGTTTCAAAAGAACTTTATTTCTGCCTTAATTTTGTTATTTACTCAGTAGTCATTCAGGAGAAGGTTGTTCAATTTCCATGTAGTTGTGCAGTTTTGAATAAGTTTCTTAGTCCTGAGTTCTAATTTCATTGTACTGTGGTATGAGAGACTGTTTGTTATGATTTCTGTTGTTTTGCATTTGTTGAGGAGTGTTTTACTTCCAATTAAGTGGTCAATTTTAAAGTACATGCTATGTGGTGCTGAGAAGAATGTATATTCTGTTGATTGGGACAGAGAGTTCTGTAGATGTCTATTAGGTTCCCTTGGTCCAGAGCTGAGTTCAAGTCCTAAATATCCTTGTTAAATTTCTGTCTCATTGATCTGTCTAATATTGACACTGGGGTATTAAAGTCTCCCACTATTATCGTGTGGGGGTTTAAGTCTTTTTGTAGGTCTCTAAGAACTTGCTTTATGAATCTGGGTGCTCCTGTATTGGGTGCATATGTATTTAGGGTAGTTAGCTCTCCTTGTTGCATTGATCCCTTTACCATTATGTAATGCCCTTCTTTGTCTTTTTTTATCTTTGTTGGTTTAAAGTCTGTTTTATCAGGGACTAGGATTGCAACCCCTGCTTTTTTTTGCTCTCCATTTTCTTGGTAAATATTTCTCCATCCCTTTATTTTGAGCGTAAGTGTGTCCTTGCATATGAGATGGGTCTCCTGAGTACAGCACAACAATGGGTCTTGACTCTTCATCCAGTTGTCAGTCTGTGTCTTTTAATTGGGGCATTTAGCCCATTTATATTTAAGGTTCATATTGTTATGTGTGAATGTGACCCTGTTATCATGATGCTAGCTGGTTATTTTGCACATTAGTTGATGCAGTTTCTTCATAGTGTCATTTGTCTTTATATTTTGGTGTGTTTTTGCAGTGGCTGGTATCAGTTTTCCCTTTCCATACTTATTGCTTCTTTCAGGAGCTCTTGTAAGGCAGGCTTGATGATGACAAAATCCCTCAACATTCGCTTGTCTGTAAAGGATTTTATTTCTTCTTTGCTTATGAAGCTTAGTGTGGCTGGATATGAAATTCTGGGTTGAAAATTATTTTCTTTAAGAATGTTGAATATTGGTCCCCACTCTCATCTGGATTGTAGGGTTTCTGCAGAAAGATCCCCTGATAGTCTGATGGGTTTCCCTTTGTTGGTAACCTGACCTTTTTCTCTGGCTGCCCTTAACATTTTTTCCTTCATTCAACCTTGGAGAATCTGATGATTATGTATCTTGGGGTTGCTCTTCTCGAAGAGTATGTTAGTAGCATTCTGTGTATATTCACTGAATTTGAATTTTGCCCTGTCTTGCTAGGTTGGAGAACTTCTCCTTGGATAATATCCTGAAGTGTGTTTTCCAACTTGGTTTCATTCACCCTGTTACTTTCAGGTATACCCATCAATCACAGGTTGATCTTTTCCCATAGTCCCATTTTTCTTGGGGGCTTTGTTTGTTCTTTTTCATTCTTCTTTTTCTAATCTTGTCCTCATGCCATATTTCACTAAGTTGATCTTCAATCTTTGACTTCCTTTCTTCTGCTTGATCAATTCAGCTATGGATACTTGTATATGGTTTACAAAGTTCTCATGCTATGTTTTTCAGCTCCATCAGGTCATTTATATTCCTCTCTAAACTGGTTATTCTAGTTAGCAGTTCCTATAACCTTTTATCAAAGTTCTTAACTTCCTTGCTTTGGTTATAACATGCTCCATTAGCTTAGAGGAATGTGTTATGACCCACCTTCTGAAGCCTACTTCTGTCAATTTATCAATCTCATTCTCCATCCAATTTTGTGCCCTTGCTGGAGAGGAGTTGCAATCATTTGGAGGAGAAGAGGCATTCTGGTTTTTGAAATTTTCAGTGTTTTTTCATTGGTTTTTCCTCATTTTCATGGATTTATCTACCTTTGATCTTTGAGGCTGATGACCTTTGGATAGGGTTTTTGTCGGGGGATCCTTTATGTTGAAGTTGGTGTTGTTGCTTTCTGTTTGTTAGTTTTCCTTCTAACAGTCAGGCCCCCTCTTCTTCAGGTCTGCTGCAGTTTGCTGGCAGTCTACTCCAGACCCTGTTCATTGGGTATCACCAGAGGAGGCTGCAGAACAGCAAAGTTTGCTGCCTGCACCTTCCTCCAAAAGCTTTGTCCTAGAGGGGCACTGGCCTGAAGCCAGCTGGAGTTCTCCTGTATGAGGTGTCTGTCAACCACTGTTGGGAAGTTTCTCTTAGGAGGCACAGGGGTCAGGGACCCACTTGAGGAAGTACTCTGTCCTTTAGCAGAGCTGGTGCGCTGTGCTGGGATAATTCCTCTTGTCAGGATCTGCTGCTGTCTTCAGAGCCGGCAGCTAGGAATGATTAAATCTGCTGATGCTGTGCCCCCAGGTTCTCTGTCCCAGGTAGATGGGGGTTTTGTCTGTAAGCTTCTGACTGGGGCTGTTACCTTTCATTCAGAGATGCCCTACCCAGTGAGGAGGAATCTAGAGAAGCAGTCTGGCCACAGCTGCTTTGCCTCGCCCAGCCCAGACCTCCCAGCCCCCTTAGTACTGTCAGGGGGAAACTGCCTACTAAAGCCTCAGTAATGGAGATGTCCCTCCCCCCACCAAGCTCTATCCTTCCAGGTTGACTGCCGACTAATGTGCTGGCAGTGAGAATTTCAAGCCAGTGGTTTTTAGCTTGCTGGGTTCCATGGGAGTGGGAGCCATTGAGCCAGATCACTTGGTTCCCTGGCTTCAGCCCCCTTTCCAGGGAAGTGAACAGCTCTATCTTTCTGGGGTTCCAGGTGCCACTGGGGTACAGAAAAATAGTCCTATAGCTAGCTTGGTGTCTGCCCAAACAGTTGCCCAGTTTGTGCTTGAAACCCAGGGCTCTGGTGGTGTAGGCACGTGAGAGAATCTGCTGATCTGCAGATTGCAAAAACCACAGGAAAAGCATAGTAACCCAGCCAGGTAGCATGGTTTCTCATGGCTTCCCTTTGCTGGGGGAGGGAGGTCCTCAGTTTCTTGTACTTCCTGGGTAAAGCAACACCTCACCCTGCTTCTGCTCACCCTCCATTAGTTGGACCCACAGCCTAACTAGTTCCAGTGAGATGAACTGTGTACCTCAGTTGGAAATGCAGAAATCACCCATCTTCTGTCCTGATCTTTCTGGGAGCTGCAGATGGGAGCTGTTCCCTTTCAGCCGCCTTGGCCCCTCCTCACTATTTACTTTTTTGCTTTTAGTCTAAGCACAATGTTTTTCAATTAAGAATACATCAGAATCAGATTCCGGGAATAATTCAGTGAAGAACACTTACAACTTTGGCCTGGAAGATGAAATGTGTTATATTTTAAAAGGCTTAGCTATAATGATACTATAAAATTTATCATATCTTAAAGCAAGTTACAAGGAGAATATTAACAATAACATGTATCTGGGTAATGTAGAAATTTCCATAACATTTTAAGATACACAAATTCAAACCCAGTTGTTTTACGGAATGATTGTGGCTTGAATCTAGATACCACTACTTATTATCTGTGTATCCTTGGCAAGTTACCAAACCTTTCTAAGCTGCAACTTCCTTTTTTGTTGTTGTAAAATGAAGATACTATTTATAACTAATTCAAGAATTATTATATGTATTAAATGAGATACTGTGTGTAAAGGACTTACCATGGTGCTTTGCATGTAGTAAGTGTTCAGTAGCTGCTCCTATTAGTAGGTCCTAATGAAGTATGGCATTTATACTGGAGATAACTCTGATAAAGGAGAACACCTTCAGGCAAGGTGGACTCCAGATTTCTGTTGGTATTCTCATAACTAAGAAATCTTATTAAATCACAGACATGAAACATTAATGGTGAATTGGAAAATTTTAACCCAAACACATTTTACATGATTCAAAGTGGTATTTAAGGCAGGGCACAGTGACTCACACCTCACACCTGTAATCCCAGCACTGTGGGAGGCCTAGATGGGCCTTCTGAGGTCGAACTCCTGAGGTCAAGAGTTTGAGACCAGCCTGGCAACATGGTGAAACCCCATCTAGACTAAAAATACAAAAAATAAGCTGGTGGTGGCTCACACTTGTGGTCCCAGCTACTTGGGAGGCTGAGGCGGGAAGATCGCTTGAGTCTGGGAAGCAGAGGTTGCAGTGAGTCTGATCAATAGAACCAGACTTTGTCTCCAAAAAAAAAAAAAAAAGAGTGATATTTAGTATTTACAGAGTTTTTTGTGATTTATAATACTTTTATACATAAATAAAAGTGTGTGTATATATGTGGGTATATGTATCATTTTGAATTTTTTCCATTCACCAAATAACCATATTACTAACTCCATTCTTTTTAAAATTTTTATTTTTAATTTTTTGTGGGTACATAGTAGGCCTATATATTTATGGGATACATGAGGTATTTTGATACAGGTATGCAATGCATAATAATCACATCATGAATAATTGAGTATCCATCCTCTATGCATTTATCCTTTGTGTTATGAACAGCCCAATTATACTCTTTTAATTATTTTAAAATGTATAATTAAGTTATTATTGACAATAGTCACCCGGTTGTGCTATCAAATAATAGGTCTTATTCATTCTTTGAACTTCTTTTTGTACCTATTAACCGTCCTCCCCTCCCCACAGCACACTCCTCCCTCCCAGTTTTTGGTAACCATCCTTCTACTCTCTTTGTTCATGAATTCAATTATTTTGATTTTTTAGATCCCAGAAATAAGTGAGAACATGCGATGCTTGTCTTTCTGTGCCTGGCTTATTTCACTTAACATAATAATCTCCATTTCCATCCACGCTGTTGCAAATTACAAGATATCTTTCTTTTTTGTGGCAGAATGGTATTCCATTGTGTATATGTACCACATTTTCTTTATTTATTAATCTGTCGATGGATATTTAGGTTGATTCAAAATCTTGGCTCTTGTAAACAGTGCTGCAGCAAACACGGGAGTACAAATATCTCTTCAATATACAGATTTCCTTTCTTTTGGGTGTATACCCAGTGGAATTGCTGGATCATGTAGTAGCTGTATTTTTAGTTTTTGAGGAACCTCCAAACTGTTCTCCATAGTAGTTGCACTCATTTACACTCCCACAAACAGTGTACAATGTTCCCTTTTCTCCACATCCTCATCAGCATTTGTTATTTCCTCTCTTTTGGATATAACCCATGTTAATTTAATAGGGTGAGATGATATCTCATTATAGTTTTGATTTGGATTTCTCTGATGACCAGTGATGTTGAGTACCTTTTCATATGTCTCTTAACTCCATTATTTAGATAAACTGATTTAGAGGTTTGATGTTTACATGGCTAATCACTGTTGGTACTATCATTTAAACTCAGGACTTGGCCCAGTTCTCTATTTAATTAATGATTATTGAGCATTTATTGGGAACAAAGCACTATGATGGGCACTAAGAGAAATATATTCTAGTATACACTTTTCTTTTTTTTTTTTTTTTTTGCACTTTATCCTGGAACTGTCCCTTTGTAGGAACTTCCCACAGTTGTCTGAGAACTGCTGCTACCCACCAAACTCACACCATAGGGTGACTGAGAGCTTCCATATCAGTCTCACCCCAACTATCATAAGCAGCAAAGGAACCACTTGCTGCAAACATGGGAGATTCAGAAATCCTTTAATAGAATCTACACAAAAGTTCATGGAATAGAGAGAGATAATATGAATATGTGTGTGTGTGTGTGTGTTTTACTTTGAGTAAAGTGGACACTTGATACCTTCAAAGCCAATTTGAATCTTTCCCTGAGAATTTGGACTTAGAAAAGAACGTTATCTGTATATATGGACTGAAATATGTAGCACTTGGGAAATTGCAGCAGCTGCTGAGGAGAGGAGAAAGCCTGTCTGATGTGAGACAGAAAAGCCAAATCAATATTCAGAAGCCCACTAAGATGTGAAACAGAAAAAATCTGGAAAGTGACTTTTTCATTGTTCTTGAGCCCAACTCCAGTCTTTCTTAGTGTTTCATGATCACTTCCAATGTTCTCACATTTTTTATGGTTGTTAAAGTAGTAGGATTATGTTTTTCACCTATGCAACAAAAATTCATAATTAATTAAAAAAGTGAAGATTAAAGACATGATTTCTGCTTCTATGAGCAAGAAACAACATTGTATTTCCCAAATGACTAATATTAGGCTAATTGCCTAAAGAGTATTGCAGAGCTTGTTAAAATGGAGATTCTAGGGCATCTTTACCCGCAGGTCCTGGTATAGGATGGGTGCAATTTAGCCTAGACATCTGTGTTTTTAATAAGCTTTTCAAGTGAGTGTGATGCACAGCAAGAATTGGAAACCTCCGGCAGAAATACTTCTGTAAATATTTTGAGAACGCGGCAATGTGACTTCAAGATGGTGCAGGACATGTCAATTATGATACATCAGCTATATTTCAGTTTGGGTACTGATTAGATGGTAAAATTAAACATTTCCTCTTGTGGGGCTGTTATGCCTTTGATGTGTGAAGGGAGAAAGCGATGTAATCAGACTTGGGGATTAGGGGTTTGGTGAAATAACAGGGAAAAATTAAAGATCAGAATTGGAGAAAAACTGAAGATAAGAATTGGAGTTGGTATGTAGGATATATGTAATACATTGTGGGTGGTCAGAGGGAATGGGGTCACTTCTCTACTTGACTCAGAAACAATTACAGTGTTAGGTATCCCTGGCCAGAAACCAGGGGAAAAGTAAAATGAGAACGAAAGCTCTTTTGATGGAAGAAGCCACTGTCATGACCCTGTGTCTCTTTTCCTGACCTGACCACCCTGTGAAGGTAGTTTATAGATGTAGTGGATGATATTTACCTAATCTTTGCCTCCTGACCTCATGGAATATTGCCAGATGGGCATCTTGGGAAGAATTATTTCCGATCCCCAAACTGACCCTGCTATAATTTGCATTTACCTCAGCATCTTTCAGAAGTGCAGGCCATCAGCAATGCATGAAGCAATTCTAACCACAATCAAGTTACAAGGACACTCATGAGAAGCTTTTCCATCTGAGAAACACAAAGAGCTCCATTGATTTTGCTAACACCCCAGAGGTAAGTGTGAGTGCAACGAAAATTGTCTTGGCGGTAGAGTGAGGAGAAGGGATGGCATAAATGATTCTTGAGTTGTTTCCTAGCCTTGCCAAAAAGCATTACTGGGAAATGGAAACTGGGTGTGATTAAATTCCCAGCACCTTAAAAAGTCATTGCAGGAGGGAAACTTAGAGATTATCCAGGGCATAACTCTCTTTACAATCTAGAAACTGAGCGCCAGAGAAAGGAAGTGACGTGTCACGGTTCACACTTCTAGTTGGTGGCATAGAGTCAAGTTTAGAATTTAGATCTCCCAACACAGAGCTTAGTGTTCAATAAATGTAACCATGAGTAAGACTTCTGACTGTGGTTAGGGCATGCGAATATAGCCAGTCTGAGAAGCAAAACTGTAACAACAATTGTATTAGTCAGCTTAGGCTGCCGTAACAGAATACCACAGACTGGGTGGTTTAAACAACATACATGTATTTCCCACAGTTCTGGAGTCTGTGAAGTCCAAGAGCAAGTGCTTGCTGGTGCCTTCTGAGGGCTTTCTTCCTTGCAGATGGTAAAATGTAGCTTTACAAGACATGTGGGAGGGAGCGAGGGGGAGGGAGAGTGCACGCATGCACACAAGAACACTCTGGTATCTCTTCTTATAAGGACACTAATATCATCAGTTCAGGAACCCACCTTTATGAACTCATTAACGAAACCTAAATTACCATCTTATAGACCCAAATACAGTCAAATCAGTGGTTAGGGCTTCAACATATGACTTTGGGTGGGGTGCACAATTCAGTCCATAGCAATGGCCATCTTCAGTCTAGCCTGCATCCTTCTGTCCTTGGTCACATTGATGATTTAACTAGAGGCAGGTAGTTGCTCTCACTCCCAGCAACAAAGATGCTGCTTTTGAAAGGAAGAGGAAGCAAACATGCTTATCAATAATGATACCTTTTTTAAAAAAAATTTTACTTTAAGTTCTGGAATACATGTGCAGAACATGGAGGTTTGTTATATAAGTATACATATTCTATGAAGGTTTGCTGCACCTATCAACCCATCACCTAGGTTTTAAGCCCCACCTGAATTAGGTATTTTTCTTAATGCTCTCCCTCCCCTTGCCTCTCACCTCTAACATGTCATGGTGTGTGATGTTCCCCTCCCTGTGTCCATGTGTTCTCATTGTTCAACTCCCATTTATGAGTGAGAACATACGACACCTTTTTTTTATTTTTTTGAGATGGGATCCCACTTTGTCACCCAGCTTGGAGTGCGGTGGCACAGCCTTGACTCACTGCAACCTCCACCTCCCAGGCACAAGTGAGCAGCTGGGACCACAGGCACACACCACCATGCCTGGCTAATTTTTTGTAATCAATGACACCTTTTGTTTCTTTTATTATCTGTGGTGTTTCATTATGAAGGGCCATAGGAAAATCAACTCTGTGCTAGTCAACTACCATTGGTGACTCTCCTCTAAGAGAGTCACCAATGTTAGTTGACTGGATTGAGCAGTTACACAAATTGAGTAGTTGTAAGGATCTACAATCCCTTATCTATAATTCTAGAGTCCAAAATGCTCTGAAATTTGACAGTTTTTCTGTAAATGCATAGCAAACACTGTTGATGGCAAAACTTGTCCTGTCCTCATATGAAGTTGTTTATATTCTTTACTTAGCCCACTGGTTAAGAATATTCATGAGCTGGGCGTGGTGACTCACGCCTGTAATCCCAGCACTTTGGGATGCCAAGGGGGGCAGATCACCTGAGGTTGGGAGTTCGAGACCAGCCTGACCAACATGAAGAAACCCTGTCTCTAGTAAAAATACAAAATTAGCTGGGCATGATGGTACATTGCCTGTAATCCCAGCTACTCAGGAGGCTGAGGCAGGAAAATCGCTTGAACCCAGGAGGCAGAGGTTGCGGTAAGCCAAGATCACACCATTGCACTCCAGCCTGGGCAACAAGAGCAAAATTCAGTCTCAAAAACAAAACAAAACACCCAGCAATATTTGTATGTTTTTCTGAAGAAATATTAAAGCTTTCATTGATGGGTTCCTGCCCCAGATCCCGCTGGGGTGTTTTTAATATATTAAGACAAACACTGAACTGTCTTTCTAAAATACAAATAAGTATAAATTCTTGAAACATATATGACCCCAAAAGGTTTTAGACAAGGAAGTCTGAGTTTGTACTAAAGTGAATATT
>NW_016107358.1:1868384-1967302 GCF_001604975.1 Cebus imitator | reverse complement strand
CTTGACCTCGTGATCCACCCGCCTCGGCCTCCCAAAGTGCCGGGATTACAGGCGTGAGCCACCGCGCCCGGCCCCTAAAGTGAATATTCTATTTCAAGGACTAAAATTACATGTGATAACGGTCGCAGGAAAACAAGGCTAAGCAGAAGTGATTGTTCCGTCGAAGTCCCTAGGAAATGAGCTGATGTTGAGGCCATCAGAACAGAGAAGGTGAGAAGGCAACTGAGTCATGTGGAATTGTGGAATTGCCAATCCTGCCTCTGCGTGACTTCAGTGACTGCAAGTAGAGTAATGGAATTCTTCCAATAAAATGTTTAAGTCAGAACATTTGGATTTGTATTATATAGAGTTCTGAGGAGGAGAGCCATGGTGATTTAGAAAATAATAATATGCACTTGTTTTTAGGAATTTGGCAATGCTGTCTCATTCAGCAGACTGACCTCCAGGGAGAAGCTGACTTTCTGCTGTTTTCTTCTTACGCATGTTTCCTTGTCAGAAATTAGCCAAATCATTTCACCTGCATGAATCCTCTCTCTCTCTTTTTTTTTTTTTTTTCATTTAAGTGGGAATGGTGCAAATAGCTTACTTTACCTTATTCTTAATCAAGACATAAATTATCATTTTAAAAAGACTTGTAGTCCCACATAGGCCTTGTTTGCAAGGTTACATGATAGTACAACCTCTGCTCCTAGTAGGGTGACTTTAGGGCTGGGTGTTAAGAGCTATGGCTCTAGTTTCAACCTCAATATTAATTTCTAGTGTGACCTTGAACGGGTCATGTCCCCTCTCTAGACCTATCTCCTCATTTAGAAATCAGGAGGCTTGGAAATAATGATCTTTGAGGTCTGTTTTGTGATTAAGAGCGAATCTACAAATAACAAGATGATGATGATTATACTAAGACCCTCTAGTTTATTTAGCAATTTATGTTTATAGACAACTTCACATCCATTAAGTTACAACAAATCTGTTAGTGTGTATTAAGCAAGTATAAGACTGGAAGTATTATATGTTACATGCTGAGCAAGGATAATACTGAGATGTATTACCCTCTTCAAAAAAGTTCACAGAAAAGGGATACTACCCGACCAAAATCACAGAGCAAACTATTGTCCAATTAAAAAAGGGACAGACCATGTCTCCTGCCTTCCTAACTATCCCTACCCCCGTGTTCTTTCCGCTCTGACTCACTACTTCCCTAGTTTCAGAGATGACTTGCTTAATGGCATTCCCCGAGAAAACACACTTGTGACCTTAGTGTGGACCTAAATAAATAGCATTTTTTTTTTATTTGACAGTATTGTATTTGGACAGAAAATAGCCAGATCACGTTTTAGCTTTTTTGATCAAGACACTAGTTTTCCTTATTAGCTGAGAAGATATTGGCAGAGGCAATTTTAAAACTGTATAAGAAAGAAAGACAATCAGTTCTATCCCTGGACCCCAGTTTCCCTGTCCGGAAACGAACCTGGCACTCAAGGCCCTGTGCCTTCCGGCTCTGACCTTCTCCAACACCACTCCTCCTCTCTATACGATACTCTTAAGAACCCAGTTCCTCTGTTGCCCATGAGATAACCTCACACTGCTTTTGCTTCCGTGATTCTCTCTTCCCTTATTTATCTTCACTATTTCAATTCTCCTTTTTTTTAGGCTAGCACAAACACGATGAAGCTTTCTTTGAACACCTCTGTTGGAAGCTAGTGTTTCTTCCTCACTGGCCAGTCTCCTGTTTGACTTGTCAATGATGTTTAACAATTTCCCTTTCATATTATAGTCATTTGTTACCTGTTCTGTGTCATTACCTGACAGATTCTCGATGACAGACACAACTCTGGGTCCTGTCTCTTCTCCAGAAATGTGGGCCTCATGAAGTATGAAATTAATCAATATCTGAACAAACAAAGGATGGATGAGATTTGAGGTCTTTTCTAAGGCAAACTCTGTGATTTTAGAGTAACATCATACTTATCCTGGAGCACGTTTAATAAGAATTCATTTAGAAGTAAGATACTTTTTGCAAAGTTATTACAGAGACTTGTCTAATCGAAAACTAAATGATCTTGACTGAATTCTCCTTCTTTAAAAATAAATACATTCAAAGGTAGATGCCTTGCAGTAGAAAAAAATGCTACCTGGTTGTGTGTGTGTGTTTGTTTATTTGTTTTTGGTGTGGGAAAAATTAAATTTGAGATACTGTTCTATTTCTTACTAGCTGTGTGGCATTGGACAAGTCATGTCACTTTTCTGAGTCCATTTTTGATATCTTCACAGGGTTGGGAAGAGTTAATGTGATAATGGATGTGAAAGTGAGTTGCAAACTAAATAAAGGACCCCACAGGTAAAAAGGGTTATTATTATCATTACCATTATTATTATTTTAAAAGTAATTTCCATGGGAAGGTAAATGCAGTCTTTACAGCTCCTCTGAGCCTCTAAGTGTATAGACTGTATTTACAAGTTTATAACACACCCAATATGGAGTTGAATAACAGCCAATCAATGCTAATAGCCCTGGATCCTTATTTACAGAGTGCCTTTCTTCTGAGATCAAGAGCTGTTAAAAGCTGAATCCATCAAACTTTAATTTCCACTCTGCAGATTGTCCAACAGATATTTACTGTATGCCTACTATGTGTCAGGCAGCATTTTAGACAGTGGGTCGGTCATTAATATTGCTAATGATCTGCTTACCTTATGGGAAACTGCAGATCCACAGTATGTGCAGACAAGCTCAGGGGCAGGGATACAGTCCGGAGCTTAAGGTGGGTAGTGGCCTACATTGTGCTAAGAATAATTGTTTCATGAGCTGAAGCTGGGTGTCTTTGGTAAGAGTCACATATCTTTATCCACGGAAAACTGGGCCTTTTCCTTCTTTGCCCATAATGAGAAATGATGTCAGTGACTGAAAGACACATTGCGTGACCCAAGTTGCAGGGGTTAGGTTTCTGGGCTGCTTTGGTCATCTCCATTTCAGACACTTTGGAATGGAAAGTTTAAATGTAGCTATTGATTGAGAGAGATTTGAGTCTGTCCCGGGGCTGACTCCTGCAGAGCCCTGCACCTGGCTGCAAACACATTTCACAGAGGTGCAATTTCACTTTTATCCTCTAGAGAGAACAGACTCTTTTCCAAGTGGAGGATTTTTAAGATGCTGGGATCAAAGCTCCACTTTCATGTGTGGTTGACTCAGAGAGCCGGGAGTCAGCAGGAATATGGTGAGCCAGCTCAAGGTGCTACAGGAACTTTAGGCAGGTTTCCCATGTTTAGCCATGTAGCCTCTCAGACATTTTCTACCAAAGGGTTTCGAGTAGGCCTCCATGGCTTTGGAACATCCCTAGCAGTCTTATCCAGAACAGGAAAATCACATAGACAATTTGTATCATCTTCAATGGCAGGATTGTTGACAGTCATTTGACACATTTTCTGAGGTATTATCACCTTTGAGAAAGGCCCAGAGATGACAGGGCCACCTCCCTCCAAAAGCTCACCGTAGGGTGATTAAGAATATTAATAATTAGAAGAGGCCGCTCATTCAACAAATAGTTCTTGATACAGTCTTTTTTTTTTTTTTTTTTACCCAAATTACCCTCTTCAAAGAATAAAAAGCATTTGATGAAATCAGAAAGTGTTTTTTGTTTTATTTCTGTAATGTGATATTTGAGATACTTTTGTAGCTAACTATGAAAAGTTTTGGAAAAAACAAAACCAAAAACAAACAAAGATGGTTTTGGAATGTACGAATTCCAGAGGTGAGCAATGTCTTAGAGGCAGGGAAGTGGAAGCTGATCCTGAGCACCAAGCATGGTCCTACACGGATACATTGGGGAGTACAACATAAAGGAACTGGAAAAACAGTTTGTGTGGGTCACCTTGGTAGCCAGCTTAACTCTATGAAGGCGCTACTGTGAAACTTTGAGAGTGCTATTTGGAGGCATTTACTGATTGCCCATGTACAACCTAACTCAATAGTCTATAGTTTTTATCTCACAATTCACCCAGTCTCTTATATGTAATAGACTTCTCTGAGCAACTGGAAAGCCAGCCTCTCCTCCAATGACAACTGCCATTGTAAGTTGCGATGAATAAAGACTCAGAATGATTTACCACGGTGATTTTTCCAGACACTTGGGATTTGATGTATACGTCATTAATAATTGTCTTGCTTTTGGCAAAATGGCCATAGAAAAGTAGTAACCATACTGAATCTTTCATTCTATTTTGGTAAGTAATATATTGGCTTGGATGAGAAAAAAAAGAAACTCTCCTATCTTTGTTTGGATTATATCTTTTGGATCACAGGCTCACCTTTCTCCCCGGTTTAAATATAAGAAGCCATCCTATTTTTGGAAGTAGTTACTTCTTGTTCTTCACTTGATTGTTATAATATTCTTAATGATTTGGGAATTAGCATATTTATCTGGTTGTTAAGTAAGTGTTCATCAAAGTAATAAACTCGCTTCTAGGTTTAAGTGTTTCTATTTAAAATTCTTTAAGAAATTCATCAAATGTGTGTGTGTGTGTGTATTCATGACACTACTCTTTAAAAAATACCCAGAGCCCTCAACTGGCAACAATGAGAGAAGTGTAGAATAGTGGATAGGACCTGGCCCTGGAATGCGAGAGAAATGGATTCTACAGGGACTCTGCCATTTACCAGCTTTGTGATGTTAGGCAAGTCACATACCTGTTCTGAGCCTTGATTTTTCTTCAAGACAAATTCTCACCCTTTCCTTCCTCCAACTAAATATGGTAATTCTCCTTTATCTGTGAAGGATATGGTCCAAGACCCCAAGTGGGTGCCTGAAACTGCAGCTAGTCCTCAACCTTATATATGCTATATCTTTTTGATCTGAAAACAGAGATGACAACTAAGTGATTAAAGAGCAGGTAGTGTATACAGCGTGGATATGCTGGCCAAAGGGATGATTCATGTTCTGGGCAGAATGGAGTGGGACAGTAGGAGATTTCATCACACTACTCAGTGCTGGGTGCAACTTAAAACTTATGAATTGTTTCTTTCTGGGATTTTTCATTTAATATTTTTGGATCCTGGTTGACTGTGGGTAACTAAAACCTTGGAAACTGAAACCAGGGATAAGCGGGGAAACTATTGTATTTATTGACTGCAAGGTGTGGCACACTGCTCACACAATTATGGGTGCTTCTCTCACAAAGCTTAAAGCCTAATACGGTGGGGGACAAATGTTCTCCAGCAGTTTAAGTCACGCCCAAGGAATGTTCAGGATTCTATGAGAGCCCAGGTAAGAGCATCAAATGATCCTAGAGGATATGAGAAAACTTCCTAGAGGAGGCTGACATTTGCACTGAAGTTTGAGTGAAGTAGAAAGAGAAGGTGGCATGATAGTTTTCCAAGCAGGGAGAGCAGCATGGATGAACACAGAGGCCTGGCACAACTTGCTGTATCTGGCAGAACAATGGGAGGCTCTCAGTAGGAGGTGGGAGAGAGGATAAGCATGGGAGAGGTGGGATCTGGGGCTGCAGTGGTGAAGCCTCTTTTAGGCTAAGCTGGCAATACCACTGCTGCTAATAATCACTACCTTTTGTAGACTGAATTGAAAATACAAGTTAAGCTCATTTTTAGATTTCAAAAATTGATAAAATTAGCATTGAAAATACAAGTTAAGCTCATTTTCAGATTTCAAAAATTGATAAAATTAGCATTGCAGAGTGCCTAGCTTTTTACCAAATAGTCATTTCTACTATGCATTATACAGTTTCTCAAATGTAAACAAGTATTAACCAGATCTGCCGACTTAACTGAGATTAACAGTATCGAGCTGAAGGATTACGGAAATGATTATGTCCTTTTGTGATATAAAATTTTACAACTGTTCATTTAAATATTCACCCAAGTGCTTTGATAAACTGATCCAAATCTTAGCATATTGTCGAGGATAATAAGGGTTTACTAGGTAGTATTTATCCTGTTTTAGTTCTCTTGAGCATAGACCTTCAGTAGATTTTTTATTTCTTGGCACAATTTTATAAGCATTCAAATTAAAACTATTTTTCATGTTTATTGTAGTAGTAACATATGAAAAGTTAAACAGGAAAATAAAATAAAACCTTAAATTCAAAATTGTAATGAGAGAGAAGTGCTGACATTCAGTCCACCAATAATTACTGAATCCAGTAACATGTTAAGTTCAACTGTTTTTGTAAGCTCTATTTACTTGGTTTATTTAACCTTATGAACTTAGGAATAATCATTTACAAACTTGACAATAATACAGTCAGCCCTCCATATCTATGGGTTCTACATCCATAGATTCAATGAACTGGATAAAAAATATTTCAAAAAAATTGCATCTGCATTGAACATGCAGTGAACATTGAACTTTTTTTCTCATTGTTATTCCCTAAGCAATACAATAGGACAACTATTTACATTGTATTAGATGTTACAAGTAATATAGAGATGATAAAGTAAGTGTACATAGGTTTTATGCAAATACCATACCATTTTATATCAGGGACTTGAGCATCTGTGGATTTTGGTATCCAAAGGCGATCCTTCAGCTAATACCCCATAGACACCAAGATTCGACTGTATAGACAAAGGACATAGGATATAGTATATAGAGTGTGTGGTTAATAAATCGTATATAGCATTTACCAGACTTTGTGGCAAGCTCTTTCTTGACCTCACCTCCAGGGCAGAGCAGTTGGAAGAGGTGAGCCAACAGGATTTCTGTGAGAGCAGAGGTCCCAGGAGAGGTAGAGCTGGAAGGGCTGTTATCCAGAAGGTTGTTCAAGAACTCACGGAATTAAGGAAGAGAGATAAAAAAGCACGCTGGAAGTTGGATCTGGTATCATGCTGACTAGGGAAGAGAGGTCGTTAACACAAGTCAGATGCAAACCTGGTGGCTAAGTAAAAAGAATCTAGGAGCAAATTGCTGAGTGGGTGGAGTCAATGGATGAAGATCTAAATTTGCACGTGGTCCATATTTTTTTTTTTTTTTCCTGTCTCAACAGCTTGGAAAATCAAGGCTGGACCCTTAAAGGAGCTGCACTGGGAAGGGAAGATCTGGGGGAAAACACTTGCAAGATTCAGTTTTTGCAGGCAAGGAGCAAATTCTGATATGACAGGTAATCAGGAAAACAGTCAAAACTTCAGGTATGGTAAACTCTGTGTTCATCTAGAATCCTGGGTGTGTTAAGGCTTCCTCCTCAATCCACATCTAACCAACCTTTTCTCATCTTCTCCCATTGCAGGAACACCCAACTATTTACTTTTCCCCAACTCACCCTACACTCTCCACGGAGCCTTTTAATGCTGAATCCTCTATCAGAATGGCTTTCCCTACTTCATGGAAAAGGCTTTTCAGTGTTCCCTGCTCCTTTCCTGACTGGGAAAGTAATGAACTCTCTCTCTTTTGGATTTCTGTAGCAGAAGTTTATATAAACACTAGCTGTGGAAGATGTCCCACCTACCAAGTATATGTCTTTGAAGCATGTGCAAGGTCAAGAATTTAAAGTGTTCGGTTGTATTTTTGACTCTACTGCTCACTTGCTGCATATTTTGGGCAAATAAACCTTGGAGCCTCAGTTCCTTGTCAGTGCTGTTATGGGAATTTAATAATACAGTAGATATAAAATACCAGTCATAATGTTAGCAAAATTTAGGATGTTTGGTTTGTCAAATTCAATGTTTGAAATTCATAATATAAATGAACATGAGTGTAAACTAGTTATGCACCTTATAATGGATTTTAGGAGCTACCTTGAGCTTAAGAAAGAAGTTTGATTTCTTAAATTATCACACTGCCTTTTTGATAAATTCTTTGATGCCACACAAGGACAAGCCATTTTCTTCTCTTGGAAGTTTTACTATTTTATCACCATTATAACAATAAAATGGTGACATTTTAATTGTATTCAATATATAATCCACAAAGTTATTAAGACAATTTCATAAGCGTATTTGATTTTCTCAATGTTGATTTCTTGCTTCTGATTTTCAGTTTATCATTGCGATGGATAAACATCCTGTTTCCTTCCTTCCTTCCTTCCTTCCTTCCTTCCTTCCTTCCTTCCTTCCTCTCATTCATTCCTTCCTCTCATTCCTTCCAGCTTAGTTGCATCAGATTCCAATGGTTCTCCATTCAGGGCCCAAGTGATACGTGTTGCATGAGCTCTATGCTTTAAAACAATTAAGAAACAACAACAAAAAAATCCAAGGGAAGAAAAGGCACCATTTCTGTTGGCAATTCTCCCACCTCCATCTGTGCTGCCCAAAAGTGTCTGCTTTCCTGTACTTACAAGACATTAGTCTTTTGGCACTATCATCCAGAGCAAATAGTGCTGAATGTAATAATAGCAAGTGATTTGGCACGTGCATCAATGTGAAAATAGAGTTTACAAATGCGCAGTAATGTATCCTGCAAGAATACATCATCTTTTTAAATGTGTTTCTTGAACATACTTATGTTCAGTGAGAAAAACCACATCCATTATTAGAAAGGTAGAGTGTCTCTTCATATTTGGGGAAAATTCTTGATTAGATGATTGCTATATTTAGCCATGGAAGCTAACATCTCACTTAAGGGGAGAATGCCCTCTGTTCAGGGAGAAAACCAAGAATTGAAGTGTTTTAAGTTCCCTGCTTAAAAGGAGAAATAATTGGTAGGAAACCAAAGAAAGTGGGTAAAAGAATCAAACAGTAACATTCAGCTACATTCAGAGCTTGAAACTGGAAAATAAAAATCAATAGAATATTTTATCATTCATGCTTTTCTTTTTCTAAAGCATTCCTTCTTTCCTTGACCAAGTCAGGATACTAGCTCAGCTGATGGAGGTCTATGGAACCAAGCAAAGAGATTAATTAATGAGGATTGTGTGTGTGTTGCTGCTGATGGTGGTGGGAAGGTGGGTGTTTCAGGAGATGGAAAATCCAAGACCAGAGGGAGAAAAAATAAGACTAAAAGGCTAAAGTCTAAGAAGCCAGAAGTGTAGGCCTTTTTCTTTTTTCTCCAACCTGGAGATTCAGGGAGAAAAGAGCAGGAATAAAGCAGATTGATGGGAAACACTGACAGTGTTGATAATATACCCAATGTAGAACAAGCTATTCTACATTGCTATTCAAAGTTCATTTTTATTTGCTCCTGGGGTATAATAAAGAGTGAATCAACGGAATTGAAAGGTCCAGGAACATTTTGAAACTTCATTCATTTAGTCATTTATTGACTGCTTCACTAATGACTTCAGAATATAATTACTCTATGCCTACTATATGCTGGGTGCAATGCTATGTGATAGGAATACTACACCTGTCTTAGCCTATTCAGGATTCTATAACAGAATAGCACAAACTTGATAACTTATAAACAATATAAATTTACTTATCATAGTTCTGAAGGTGGGTAAGTCCAAAATTAAGATTGCTGGTAGATTTGGTGTCTAGTGAGTGCTTACTTCTGTGTCCACAGGAAGCAGTCTTCCGGCTGTAATTTCACATGGCAGAAAAGGTAAGAAGCTCTCTAGGGTTTCTTTTATAATGGCTTTAATTCTATTCATAATTGCTTTGCCCTCATGACCTAATCGCTGCTCAGAGTCTCCACATCCAAACACTATTACTTTGGGAATTAAGTTTCACTATATAAATTTTGGGTGAATACAAACATTCAGTCTATAGCACTGCCTTTATAGAGAGACAGATACATAAATAAATGTCAGACATTAATAAAAACACCAAAAATGCTATGAAGATTATGAGAAGGTTTATCATGAGACACTTTAACTGACTTTTGAAGGATAAATGAGAGTTTCCTAAGCTAAAAAAAAAAGTGAGCCCAAAGTTTTTATCCAATCTCATAGCTCTGTGAGATTGCATTCATCCTTTCTTCTTTATCACAGCTGAATCATCTGCCATCTTGGCTTGTTGGCATTAGGTAGGCAATAAAAATGAGATAAACAAGTAAAAAGATATAAGCGAGAGGGGGCAATGAGGCAGGCAGGTGGAGATCATCTTGATGGGGTTTATATTTCTTCATTCAGTAGTTTAGTGAAATTAGTGAGGCCTAGTAGAATACTATTTCTTCACTTCAACCTATTTTCTATTTTTTAACTTACGTACACTTCATCAACATGTGGAAGTAAAGTATAGTAAAGGTAGTAAGGTGACAATAGAAGATAATGGCTAAAACTATTGACTTTAGATTCTAGAAGTTCTCAGTTCAGATTCAAAAGTTCAGATTCCCCACTCTAGGCCTCAGGTGCCTCCTCTATAAACTAAAGGGGTTTAGCTTATCCATTGCACCCTGATGCGCTGACCCCTGCAGTTTTCCCACATGTGGGGAAACTAGATTGCATAATTTGCAGTAGTGGCAGACTGTGATCCCACTTTCCCTTGGTTTTAAAAAAGGAAAATCTTGAGGTTTGTTTAAGATAAGAGCGATCACTGTCTAGGAGTTAAGCTTGGAGAAGAATAGAAAGATCTTGAATGTCAGACCACAAATTTTGCACTAAATTTAATTTGTTTTCTATTTAATAAAGCACCTGGGTTCTTAAATTATGAATAAAAATAGTGAAAATTTATGAGCTAGAAGGTTCTCTCTATTATTATTCACTGTAGATAATGGTAAGGCAGTTATATGAAAAATTATTCTGGAGTAGATGACTTGCCTGTGCCTTTGAGATATGACACTTAGGTTCTGAGCCCAGTTCTGGATCACCATGTGACTCCTCCCCTGCCTTTAGTTTCTCCATGTGTAAAAGAATAAATATGAAGAGTACATAGAGATGCATTCTAAAGGTATCTCCGATTCTAAAACATTTGAGAAGGAATGGGGTGCAGTATTAAGAGCAGAAATTATTTATCTCAATGAAATAGACTATTATTCTTAAGGAGCAACACTACTCCCACCTTTAGCCTACTTCCTAAGCTTATTCAACATTGAAAAGAAATTTTGTGATTTTTCCAAACATTTACTTTGGCATACAAATGGAGAGCCTAAAAATTGGTAGGCCTTAGGTTGTGGCCTCTGCAATTCCATACTCCTCAGTACTGAATGGATTCAGGCACTGCTGGCCTCCATGTCTGGATGAACCATCCCTGGTTAATATTTGTAATCATGGCCCTAAGGCATTGGAAAACCAAAGGCTGCCCTCTGCATCACCAGAAAAGATTGAATTAGAGATAACTTCAGGTTTCTTGTTGGGAGTACATTTTATTGTATTTCAGTGTTTTGAAAATTGGGACTAGAAGCCTACTGTGGAAAGATGTTTGTGTAAACTCGAGTATGTGACTAATCTGCACATCTCCTTCCTTAACCATTCCAGATAACAGAGTTTTCTGGACTTGTTTTTTATGCTGGAGAATAATATTTTTACCCTCAAGGAGAGATAATCACCTCAGGACAATTTGGACTATTGAAAAAAAAAGGTAGTAAATACAACACAATTTTTCCTATTAAACATTTTATATATAAACTAAATACAGTGTGGACTTAAAAAAATGTATGAAAGTAGCACTTCAAGAGATTTTTGGCTTTGCATCTTTCTCTAGAGCTCTGTACAAGAAAAATACTCTATTTCTGCAACTTCACAAAAATGATGATGTGTTGCGTTTGGAAGTACTTATCAATAAGGGACCTCCCCACCTTTGGGGACTTCTTGCAGGTTGTTGGAAAAAAGCTAAAAGGAGCACCTCAAAATGTCCTCGGTGGCTTTGTTTGGAGAAGTTTAGAAGCCTTGGAGCCTGCTCATGGAACAGTTTTGAGGTGGAGGCGGGCAGGAAAACACTGAGTTTGAGTAACAAAGAAGCGGGAGAATATTAACCTTTGACAGCTCCATAATTACTCTCACCCCACTCCCAAAACAAAACAAAACACGTACAGGAATGTAACAAGCAATGTGAAGTCGGTGGGGAGAGGAGAGGGAAGCAGACAGCTGGAAAGTTACTGCAGCAAGTAGAAAGAGAAACCTAAATTGTGAACGTTAAAAACGATTGGTAAATCTCTCCTCTCTGCCTTCTGAATAAAACCATACTTTGCCTAGAGACCCTAGCCTTCTCGAAGACTTCAGTAATCCGTCCTGGAAAATCGCATGGGACTGATGCACACAGTACCAGTCCAATCCATTTTCTGGTTTGCAGAGGAAAATCCGGTCCGGAGTTTATTTTTAGCAGCATTTCCCTGTGACCGAATGCTACAGCTCCTCAGCTGGGATCACTGAGGACCGAATTGGGGAGCGAGGCGAAGGGGGCGGGGGAGCGGGAGGCGGTGAAAAGGGGAGGGGGGACGCCCTGCGCATGCGTGCCAGCGCCCATGCAAATCTGCTGTACATCCAGAGAGCAAAGTGGGATGATCTGTCACTACACCTGCAGCACCACGCTCGGAGGACAGCTCCTGCCTGCAGCTTCCAGACCCAGGTAAAAAAAAAAAAAAAAAAATCTGAGCGGGCACCGTGCATGCATTTCCGTATCAGATGCGCGTCGCAACGTATCCCCTGTAGAGGCAATCTGCTGCTGCTCCTAAGTGTCCTTTGGTGGCTGATTGCAGCTTCAAGGTTTAAGAAATCCCATCTTTCAGGAAGCCTGAGGGGAAGGAAGGAAGGAAATACGGGCGAAATCATCAGATTGGCTTCCCAGATTTGGGAATCTGAAGCGGGCCCACATCTTCCGGCCAACTTCCATTGAACTTCCCAGCACTCGAAAGGGACCGAAATGGAGAGCAAAGGTATGTGGTTGTCCCTATCGGGGGACTTCCCGCTGCATGTGCGTGTGGCTAAGGCAATCCTCGGCGAGGGGACTGCAGTGCTTGGGGAGCGAACATCATACTAGGTCGATAGAGGAGGAGATGCTGTGTCCGTTGCAGCACTGGGGAAGTGTGGCAGGAAGGCGACTTCTTTTTAACTCCCACAGCTTGGAAGACGGTGTTTAATACTCCATCAGTTGCGTAGTGAAGTGTGATGAGTTTTTTTGGGGGGGGAGGTGGGGGGAGTCCCCCCAAAATGGAGGAGGAGGAGGAGGTATGTGTTAGTAAAGCAATATCTTTTCTATATAATGGATGGACTCAAATAAATCTATTTCAGTTGCTTTAGAATTGCTGACGGGCACGTTTCTATCTGATATCCAATAATGCATTGCTCAAAAAAAAAAATGTTTGAATTTCTCCACCCCCACCTCATGAAGATGGTATTTCTGGGTGTGTATGACCACATCCTACTGCATTTTGAATACATATCAGCAGAGAAATTGGGTCTATTTGAAACAGCATGCGTTAGAACTGACCTCTAAGAAGAACAGTGTATCGGAGAACTGCTTGGCTTCCAAGTATGATGCATTTACTAGTTCTGGACATGTATATATTAATGTTCTCCTCATAAGCAAATCTGCATAATGTATACATACCAACTGAAAAATGAACTGTAAAAATCCACTTCTGAATGGCATATTGAACACAGATAAACACAATGACTGTTACAATTACAAGATTAGATATCTTTTGGATTTAACCCCATCTATGCAGGTCTGTTTCTCCTTCTCCTTAAAACGCCCACCAGATTGTGAGAGCCTTTAGTGATATGGTGGTCAGATATCCAGGAGGCATACTGGATGTATTTAATTCTGGCGAAATCAGAAGAAATGATGTCAACTTTCATGAAACTATATTCATTACCCAGAACTCGGGAAGCTATATTTGAAACAAGATTTTATTTTTAAACCAGGAATGTCAGTCACTGTGGTAATGTACTTAGGATCAGGGAGTGGTGGTGAGTTACCTATTTCTGGATTGATTAATGAAACTGGAGTGTTGAATAATAGCAGTTCTATGTTCAATAAAGTATTTGGAGTATTTAATTAGTAGATTTAAAGTTTTTGAATCTAGGTAAGCATTTATAGTGTACAAAGAGCTGAATCAACATGGATTAAGACTAGCTGGCAATTTTCCGTTCAGGCAAATTATTCTTATGATACATTCATGGGCATCTCCATGTCTCACAATGATGTACATATATGAGAGAATTCATGCCTATAAATATACATGAGGCATATATTAACTCTATTATTGAATCCATTTTAAAATAAAAAAACCAGTCCTTTTTAACACATAAAGATCTGTAATATTCTAGTTGATTAAGTATTTCTGGAGCATAAGGTTAACAACAGAAAAAGAGTATCATTTTACTATGAAACAGTTTTTCTTGCTTAGATGACACCTGGTATTTGGTCATTAAATTTTGTTATCTGACAAGGACTCTTGGTAACAGTTTTGCCTCCAATGTATATACCAATTCCTGGCCTGTCATAAAAAGAGGCTATATCCCTCAGCAATAATTTTATTTTCCTTCATTGCCCATAAAACATGCTACATGTCACTCAGCATTCCAGGCGGTTTAATTATCAGATTGCTAACTGTAGCGTTCTAGTTATTCAGTCTTTTGAGTTCAGAAAGGAGAAAGAAGCTCAGAAATATATCTGGGAAGAATCAGTTCAGAAGTTCTATGTCAAACAAGATAGCAGTGATATAGTGAATCACAGCACTGATCCAAAGGCAATGAAGACTTTTGCCGTAAGCCAACATTGTGGACATTTTGCAGAGGTCCCATAATTGCCCCTGACAGAAAAATATGATGAAAGTCTTTATGCACGTTAGTTCCTGGACTTTCTTAATGAAGCTGAGTTAGCCACTTGGCAATCAGATTAAGAATGGCTAATTACTTACACATTGGCCTCACTTTCTAAGTTGATGCAAATGGCACAGTGAACGATGGTAGCTAGCTTGAAATTTTTATTCCAGCCAAAAAGAGTGTATTAAGAGAAATGTGTATCCGTGTTTCATTCTAATTGGTGCACCTTTCACATTTTCTTCTGCCATGTGCAAACTTCTTTCCCCAACAGATTCAAATCTAATTCTAGGAAGACATTCTCAAATGTATGTATATATAATACTTTTCTATTAGAAACACTTTAAGGATAGGGTCAGAGTCATATTGCATGATTCAGTTGAGGGTTCAAGAGTTCTCTATCCCATATGCTAATCTAATGGCCTGTATAATCTCGAATCCCATGGCCAACACTTGACAACCTTCACATTAACTCTAGCATTTGTAAACCTTTCTTAGAGCATTTGTTCAGTGTCCAGATAGTTGAACTTCAGCTATTTATAAATAAGATCATTTATTTTTGCTCCCTTATTTACAACTTTGCATCACTCCCTGTCATACAGGGTAAAGAAGAGAGGAAAATAAATCAATTGATCTAAAGTTTAATTTATGATCTAATTTCAGTGGTTTTTGTGCACCATGTATTTAACATTGTCTGAAAGATTTAGGTTGGCACACAGTCTGAGCGGCTCTGACAGAATTTGTGCCTTGCATATCTTAAGGACTTGAGATTCTTAAATGAGAGAAAGTGTTTAGTATTTAGACCAGTGGTTCACAAAGTTTGCTGCACATTAGAATCACCTGACATACTTTCTAAACATACTCCTCCTGGGATGGCACCCCATACCAATGAAATTAGAATATTGGGGTGTAAAAAAAAAGCATAGGTATTTTCTTTAGAGGTCCCTAGGTACGGCAATGTTTGGAAATCACTGATTTAGACTCTTGATTGTCAAAATGTGGTTTGCAGACAAAGTTTTTAGAACTTCAAAATCTCCATCTTTACTCCAGTTCTATTGAATCAGAATTTGAATTTTGACAAAATACCTAGGTAATTTGCATGCACATTAATGTTTGAGAAGCATGATTTAGAGTGAGGAAAGAGGCAGGCTGCCTTCCTGCCTTCCTTCCTTCCTTCCTTCTTCTCTTCTTCCCTTCTTCCTTCCTTCCTCCCTCCCTCCCTCCTTTTCCCTTCCCCCTTTCTTCTTTACCCCTCCCTCCCTTCTTCTCCTCCCCTCTCCTCTCCTCCCTGCTTCTATCCTCTCCTTTTCTCTCCCTTCCCTTCTCTTCCCCTCCTCTCTGCTTCCCTCCCCTCCCCTCTTCTTTTCTCCCCTCCCCTCATCTTCCTTCCCTTCTCCCCTCCTGTCTTTTCCTTTCCTCTCCTCTCTCTCTCTCTCTCTCTCACACACACACACACACACACACACACACACCACTCACCTCTCCCTGACCCCCACCCATATCACGTCTTTCTTTGTCTAGGTAGATTTCTGGCCTCAAGCTGGCATATTATCTGTAGAAACACCTGTAGAGCTTTTCAAATGGGAAGATGCTTAGGCCATACACCTAATGATTTGGGTTTAATTAGTTCTGGAGTGGGATCTGGGCATAAGTTTTTTTTGTTTGTTTTGTGCGTGCGTGCGTGCGTGTGTGTGTGTGTGTGTGTGTGTGTGTGTTCTTTTCTTTTTTTGAGATGAAGTTTTGCTCTTGTTGTCCAGGTTGGAGGGCAGTGGAGCAATCTCTGCTCACTGTGACCTCTGCCTCCCAGGTTCAAGCAATTCTCCTGCCTCAGCCTCCTAAGTAACTGGGATTACAGGCACCTGCCACCAAGCCCAGCTAATTTTTTGTGTTTTTAGTAGAGATGGGGTTTCACTATGTTGGCCAGGCTGGTCTCGAACCCCTGATCTCAGGCGATCCACCCATCTCAGCCTCCCAAAAAGTGCTGGGATTATAGGCATGAGCCACTGCACCTTGGCATAAGTATTTTTAAATGGCTCCCAAGTGATGCTAATGGATGGCCAGAGTTAGCCACTGATGTTGGACATTACTACTGGTGGTCCACAAACAAGCAGCATTTGCATCACCTGAGAACTTGTTAGAAATGCAGAATATCAGTCCCTACCCCAGATCTACCAAATCAAATCTGAATTTCAACAAAATCTAATGGTCATTTTTATGCACTTTAAAATTTGAGAAGCACTGATGTAGCTCTCAGGGAACTGATTGTAACTAAGAATGGATGACACCACTCCAGGCACCTCAGTAGAGAAGATTTGATATTATCTGACTAATCAATATGGAGGCTCATGGATATGTGATTATGTTCTAAGTCTTTTGGTTGTTTTTGGAAACAACAGAAATGAAATGAAAAAGAAACTGTGTGCCTCATAGTGAGATCAGAAAACAAATTCACTTTTAAATACCCTCGCTGCTCATCCTCCAATCACTTACTTTTGACCCCCAATTATCCTTAAATATTTATTCTCTACATTCCTTTTAAGCTCCTGACAAAGTCTGCTGTTAACTCATGGTAATGTGATATATTTGACTACGTAAATCAAGGCACTTCTAAACAGAGTGAATCCAGCTTTATCCTCCTCTATTGTCACATCTCTGTTCAACCCTTTTGAGATTCCTTTGACATGTCCCTTGCCACATTGAATTAATATTTTATTGGTATAATCTGTATGACCTGTTTGTCCCCCACATCCTGCATTTCTTGCAGTCAACATAATTTTTGTGCTTTTTATTTAAACAAATATTTATTAAGCACCTAATATGTACCGAATGTACCTAGTTCTGAGAATATGAAAGAAAACTAAGATGCAGTCTGATCTTGACGATTACACTCTTCTATCTTCACGAATATACTAACCTTCTTGTGAGCATGATATGAGTCTCTAACATTCCAGCAAACACCTAGGTGTCTACCTCAGGTAGAATATTTTAGTTTGCATAGTAGGGATTCGGATTATATGCATTGGATAGCCTTAATTAGTTTTTGATGTCAACTTTATGCATCCAGAGATTGTAAATTGGGAGAGTGTGGGAAATTTAGTTACCAGGAGGGCTCCCAGAAACATCAGTGTGATTCCAGAACACGGAAGGGAATAACTTGACCTGTTTTCTCAATAGAGACCTGCACGTATATTCCCAAGGAAGACTCAATTCTCTATTCTAGATTTCACACCAGCCATCAGAATTCAGTTAGGGGCATGGACCAACACATTTAAGGTATAGAACAGTCATTTCTCTGTAGCCAGAAAGATTAACTCTGCAGGGGAGAAAGGAAATGTCTATTAGTATATCAGTAATCAGTAATATTAGCAGTCAGTATATCAGAAATGGAAAGTGATTTTAAGAAGAGCTACTTTGTGGTCAAACATTAACAACAACAATAATGAAAGACTGAGCCGGTATATATAGTGAGATAAGTAAAATATAAGTCAGTAAAATCATGATATATAGTCACTGGGCATAGGAAATACAGGTTCTTACCCCAGCTCTCATGGTGTAAATTTGGACAAATCTCTTCCTCTCTGGATCTCAAGATTCTTAAATATCAAAGGGGGTCCAGTTCATTTAATTTAAAATATCGAGTTGCCACATTGTTCCAGGCACATTATTAAATTCGGGGGAAAGAGGTATAAATAGTTTATTGACTTGCCCTCTAAAAGCTTACAGTGTAGGGATACATGAACAGGATCAAGAGATGTTTATTTCTAATATTTTATGTGTCTTCTCCATTCATCTTTCAGAGTTCTAGTAGGTTATCTGGGAGGCTAGACTACAAAGTCTTACAGTGATTAATAAGCTCCAAAGAGGCACGTAATCGTCCACTGAAATAATTCCTCCCTTTTGTTTCCCCTTGGGTTTATTTAAACAAAGTTATTGTGTGGGAGAACATTTCAATTCAAGCTATGTATCTGCTATAAAAGCTATTCCACCCAACTAGCTACCTGCATAACATGTTTCCTGCCTTAGGTTATTATGAGGCTTGTTGGCCTCAGTAATGAGTCTAGGGGAGGCCAACCTTCTTGCCATGCCATTCCCTTATCCCTGTTCTTTTATGCTTTTAAGTTTCTGAAGCACAAACCTTATTAGGTATGGTGTTTTATGGCTACTGAGTGACCAATAATTGTTTATTGCATCTGTTAATATTGAGTTTCCTGATTTGTCACATATTTACAGCCATAAATAACATTTACAAGACACTTTGTACTTTTTCAAAAGGCTTTTAATACATATGATCTCCCTTAAAACCCTGTCATTGGGCATTTTGACTTTATTTTATAGATAACAAAACAAAAGCTCATAAAGACTAAGTGATTTAGGCAATTCATCTTATCTCTGTTTCTCCGTAAAACAGGAATTATACCCACCCCAAGCTCCATACCATAATGTCATGATTATGAAATAAAACTCATGTTAATAAAGTAGTTAGAACTCTTTGGAATTATAATCTGACTTTCCTTATTTTTTAGCTATATTTCCCTTTTCACTAGGCTCTGAGATCCTGGATGGTAGAAATTGGTCCTCTGCCATCTTTGTCGTTTTAGCAGCAAGTATACTGCATAGACACTCAACAAATCATCTGCATTAACTTCCACAAAAGTTTTAATTTACCAAAAGAGATTTCTTTTGTGCTTATTCTACAGTTTTAACAGTAACTTCCCCAACACCTGAATCTGTCTCTATTTTGCTAGGGCTTAGTTTTGAGGCAGTTACATAACATCGTATGGGTTTGGGGATGTATAATACCTTGGATGGGTTTAAAACATAAACTGTGTAAATTTGGGCCACTAACAATGGTTCAGTCAGGGGTGCATCTCAGAACTACTGGACATCCTGAAGTACTTGGAACTCAGATATTTAAGAAGCACTCAGGTGATGAGGATGTACATCCTTGTTTATGAATCCATAGATAATTTCCAATGGTTACTATGAAACTAACACATACATGTGTTCTTTATCAAGAACACTCTAGGGCTCCTACTGCCTGGGACTTGTATTTTATTATCACTCTCTTTAGCGTTAAGGGAGTGTGTGTAGAAGAGAGACTTCATTTCTGTACTACAGACTTGGGATTGAAAATAGATATGCAAAATAGATGGCAAGAGTTTGAGGCTAAGATGACATGCCATTTTCCCCAGCATCTTCTTCCTCATTTCCTTATTAGCATGCTTGCATGCAGAGCACGGTAGGATTTTTTTAGGATCTATGTCAATAGTTCTAATTTTAGCTTTCTCAGCTCTCCAGTTACTTTTTGAAATAGTCCCTGTCTCCTTGTCTTTGGGAATGTGAGACTCCCACCCAGGGAGGCCGTGGTATTTAACTGCTGCGATGCCGCTGATGGCACCTAGGCAGAAGTCCCAAAGGACACCTGTTGCCCCTTCACAGATCTTTTCTTTTTTCTCTAGCACATACTCTGCCTGGCTTTCTACCTGAAACAAGCCCTACTAATGATTCAAAAAGCACACATAATTAAAAGTGGGGCTTTAAACTATGTGAAAGAAGTAAAGGGAAGCTGCCATTCTGTGGTTTCTCTTTTGTTTGTGGATTGGCCATTAGCCTGAGAAGCAGCCCCAAGGGACTAGACTGCAGAAAAGGAATCCAGAAACTTTCAGAGGCCATTCCGAAGATAACTAAACACACCAAAGAGTCCTTTAACAAGCAGGTAGGAGGAGGCAGCAATGCCAATTTCTGCTTTCCTCATTCATTTCTACAATTATTACCCATGTGAAAAAATCAGGTACTGATGCCACTAAAACAGATTGGACAAACCTCAACACAGGCACACTGGGAAATTTCTTTTCAGATAATTAGAAACTGAAAAATCTAGATATGCTTCCTGTTTCAAAATGTGTGTTTTTTTCTTTTTTGCCATTAGTCTCTTTCACATGTTATAATAAATTGGGTTTAGATACTCTACAAACAAGACTATTATATAAGATTTATTATACTATCATTCTAATTGTTTAAATCTGGAAAGTTTAAAATTAGATATTTACACATTGTATCTAGAGGCTCTTCTTTCAGTTCAAAATATTTTCAGCTATTCCAGCAATATTTAAAATTGAATTTAACTTCTTTCTTTCTTCTGTGATTTAAAGGAGAAATATTTGCTTTGTATCAAGATAAAGGTTTCCATGTAAATCATTCTTTATTTGCAAGCCTACAAATAACTTAAAATGAGGTGAAATGGGCACTTTTAACTATGGATGTTGATTCACATTAGCATAAAAGGCAAATAGGTGATGCAAATATAGCAAAACCCTCAATAACATGAACCTGAGGGAGGCACCTAAAGCAATAGCATGGACCACTCAGTGTCAGCCTTTTAAAATAAGACCATCGGTTGATTGAGTCAACAAACAATATTTCCCTAGAATCTGCTATTGCTGAGCTTTTCCAACTGGGGTATGCATACTGTGGGATTATGACACTGTATACTCTGGTGATACACTGAGGCGTAAAATAAACATGGTGCACATTCACACGAAATATAACTAAGATTCTAATATATTAATCTAACAGACTACTGAGATTATTCTAATCTAATCTATTAAATGCTAGAAGATCTGGTTTCAGTTCTGGTTCTTCTGTTCTATGGATGAACCTTGCAAAAATTTCTTCTCTCTGAAGCTCGATGTACTAAATCTCTCTCTCTTTTTAAACTCAGTTTGCCCGTTATTTTGTTATTACAAAGAAATTGTTATTTTAAGCTTGTTTTTATTCTTCCTTGATTCTCTTTAGGCTTAACTTCTATAGAAAATAAAACAGGGTGATCATAATTACCACATCAAATGTTAAGGACTCAGTGGGTTTGAGCTAGCTTTTTAATGCTGTGAATTGCACAACTGAAGTTGTTGGGTTTGTAAGTCTATTGGGCAATTAATTAAATTCTGAGTGAGAAAGCAGTAAGACAGAGGAAAAAGACTACTTGGCTAAAGTTTGTATATAGCATGATTGTGATCACATAGGTCACAGGTATTATGTCTGAATTGATGGATGGCTGCAGTCGCCTTGTGGAAAAGACCCTGTCTTGGGAATCCAGAGATCTGGATTTGAATCCTAATTCCCACCCCACCTTCAGTTTGAGCTGGTCACTTTCTTTCAATGGCCTTGTTCTTCATCTGCAAAATAAGAGTGGATTAGAGGCAAGATTCCTTTCACTTCTGGAATTGAAAGAACCAGCATTTGTGAAGTGTTCATATAGGAACTACAGTGGATACATGCTGTTTAAAGGTTTATGATTGGTGGCTGGGTGCAGTGGCTCACGCCTGTAATCCCAGCACTTTGGGAGACCGAGATGGGAGGGTCACGAGGTCAGCAGTTTGAGACCAGCCTGACCAACATGGTGAAACTTCATCTCTACTAAAAATACAAAAAATAGCCGTGCGTGGTGCTGCGCTCCTGTAATTCCAGCTACTCAGGAGGCTGAGGCAGGAGTATCGCTTGAACCCGGGAGGTGGAAGTTGCAGTGAGCTGAGACTGCGCCACTGCACTTCAGCCTGGGCGACAGACTGAGACTCTGTCTCAAAAAAAAAAAATTTATGATTGGCTGCTTGTTCTCTCCTATCTCTTTTGGCGAACTGGATGATATTTTTGCTTAGCAGATTGTACATTATGTTTTTATAACGTCTTTTTTTCACCCTCATAATATGTCCTCTTTACAATTAAGATGAGTTTATTTATACATCAGTCATATGTGAAATTGATTCAGTGGATATTGTTTTCTTCTCTCTGCCAGCCCTAACCAGCACCTTCTTGCTAAAAAAAAAAAAAAGAAAGAAAAGAAAAGAAAAAAGAAAGACTAACAAAATAATGACAAGCAATCCAAGTGCTGCGTGTTTTACTGACATTATTGATTTTCTTTAGTTCTCAATCATTAGTAATATGTTATTCAAAAACAATTGCATTCAGTCCTTCATTGCCTTCAAACAATTTAAAAACCAATAATTATCTCTTCGAAAGCTTGATTGGCTACTGATTATTTTAGACAGAAGAAGCATTTTTTGCTACCAGATTAAAGTTATCCAAGGCTAACCAACCCAAATGCCCATCGATGATAGACTGGACAGGGAAAATGTGGCACATATACACCATGGAATACCATGCAGACATCAAAAACGTTGAGTTCATGTCCTTTGTAGAGACATGGATGAACCTGGAAACCATCATTCTCAGCAAACTGACACAAGAGCAGAAAATCAAACACTGCATGTTCTCACTCATAGGTGGGTGTTGAACAATGAGAACACATGGACACAGGGAGGGGAGCACTACACACTGGAGTCTGTTGGGGGGAAATAGGGGAGGGATAGTGCCGGGTGGGGAGCTGGGGAGAGATAGCATGGGGAGAAATGCCAGATATAGGTGAAGGAGAGGAAGGCAGCAAATCACACTGCCATGTATGTACCTATGCAACAATCTTTAATGTTCTTCGCATGTACCCCAAAACCTAAAATGCAATAAAAAATAAAAAATAAATAATAAAGTTATCCGAGGTTAAGGGTTTCATGGTTAATAAACTAAATTTTTAAATTACGCACAGAATAAAAGAAAGAGAAATATTTAACAGCCATTAACATGTTTATGAACATGAGTTGTAATCAGAAGGGTTTATGACATAATGGTAATTATAAAAACAGAACATGTGGCTATATGCACTGATTATAATGTAAAATTTGTTTGGTTATTGACAAATAGTAGATTGTAATATGCAAAAGGTGGCAATATTTGGATAATGATGATTGAATTATGAGTGGACTTTTGTCCTTTTCCAAATATTTTATCAATATTATATTACAGTTTTTTCCCCAAAAAGCAGATTTTTTTTTCTATGTTTTATTGGAAAAAAACTATAATAGGTGTTGGGCTCAAGTATAAACTTAAACAAATCCAGATAAACTTAAAAATGCTCTTCATTCTTTGCTTTATTCATGTCAAACATTGGAAGGACATTTGAAAATACAACTAAGTCTTTTGAAATAATGCTTATGCAGCTTTTACTATGTTGAGGCACTGTGCTTTACATATAATGACTTACTTAAGCCTCATAAAAACCCAATGAGGCAGGCACTATTGTCATCCCTATTTTAGGGATTAGAAAAGTTAGAAATATTAAGTAATTTGCCCAGGTCACACAGCTAGGAATTTGCAGACTGGCTTCAGAGTCTATGAGCTTAACCACTACTTAACACTTAAGGCATACTTTACTATAGTCTTATATGCTAATCAACCTTCTTTTGTTACTGAAAAACTAGTCCCACTGTATGTGCACAGATTTTATTAACCTTCAGAATACCCAATCTCTGCAGGCTTAGTCTCACTTCAGCCCTGGGCCAATGAGATACAGGCTTGAGGAATCACTGGGACTTCCTGCCTATTATCAGGTGGGCTGAAGAAAGAATCCAAGGCTCTTCTGTACCTTACACTGGCTTCCACCCCTAAGGACTTAATTAAGCATCGGTTTGCAGCTTCTTTTTCTAACCCTCGAAATGAATAACTGTTCTGCTTATCAAGGAAGCTCAGTGGTGTGGTAGAAAGATCCTAAGACTTAACACACAACTAACAACTTTTTAGTCTCTGTAACTTGGGTAAGAGCTATTTCTGTGGCCTTGCTTCCTAATTTGTACAATAATTCTCTTTCAAGATTAATGAGACAAATGAGGAAAATATATATTAAGAACCAAATCTAAAATTAGTAGTCAATAATTACAGCTGCTACTGTTGTTATGCTTGTTGTTAGCATTTGATGCTTCGGCTTACTACTTCCTCTGCTTCTTTATGGGGCTGAATTCTTGTCTTAAAATCTTTAAGATTCCTCTTCATCTTGCCTGGTTTTATTTCAATCATTTTTACCTGTTTGGAACCATAGAATGCCATGCAGCTGTGGTATGCAGTTCCAAACAATGTAGTTAAGAAACGCTCATTTTAAATTTTGCTATAAAAACTGAATGGCAGTGATATCAATTCATTATATTGATTTTTAAAATCCTATTTTCCTCCCATTGTCTGGCTTAAAATGAAGTTTAATTTCTTCAGAACAAAGAACTTGACTATTTTAACAGGGATATTGACGTCGTTGACTGGGTCCAGGGAACATTGCATTGTTCATGTCGGAAGCGTGAAGACAACTTTCTGACCAGTTTTCAAACTTAAGTGTGTACCAAAACACAGATCACTGGGCCCCACCCCTAGTTTCTGATTCAGTGAGCCTGGAGTGAACCTGAGAGTTTGCTTTTATACAAGTTCCCAGAAGGTGCCGATGCTTTCTAGATCTTTGAGAGTCCCTGGTGTAGACAATGTAGTCTAAGATTCTCTTGTGCTTGGGAATTTAATCTAGAAATAGATGTATATTTTGCTGATAATTCAGAAATACCAGAATAAGGGATCAGGGATAGCATTCTCATGAGGGAATTCTGTAGCTTAAAAGAGTAAATGAGATCACATATAAACAATTACCCCAGCATTACCCGCAACCACACTGGTTAATTAATTAATACAAAGATCGATGCTTGGAGGTATCCATTGATCTGTGCCATGCACATTGCTTGTTACTTGGGCTAGACATGAAAAACCACACAGTTTAGACCTCAAGAACATCTCACAAATCAGCTTTTGAAGATATGCATAAACCTAGGAAGAACTGACAGCTGGCAATGCATGTGAAATTTAGCTTAAATTTACATTTACCATCATATTGTCTGTGTGGATTGCTCTGGCTAGGTGTTACAGGCCAGGAACCAATGACTAAAGATAAGGTTTAAACTATCCCCTATTACACAAGATACCTAAATATAATCTTCTGGGAATATAGAGAGGAATTCCAAATCTAGGAAGGAGCTGCCATTTGAACTCACTCTGCAGAAGGGATAAAATGAAAACATTGGAAAATCATTCTAGGCTGATGAAATATACGCAAAAGTAGAGAGACATTTATATACATGTAGTAACTAGGAAAAGATTAATGGATTGGTTAGTTCATTCATCAAGTGTGCATTTATTGTACTAGACACTGTTTTAGGTGCTGAATGTAGTACTGACACTCTTTCCTCATGAATCCTGCAGGGTTAGGGGCAGGATACAGTAGATAATGGATCATATAAGAAAGGAAGAATGGTTGGAGGCAAATTGTGGAAATCTGTTACAAATTATGTAATGTAGGTGATGATTTCATTTACATTTCAAAAACATTGACTATTCTAATCATCTTTAAAAAATCAGATTCTTAGGGCTTATAGAATACAATTCTACTTACAAAGCTTTAATTATTCACTAGCTTTTCAAAAACACATCTACTGTGCAAAGCAAGGCACACTTAGAAGTACACTGTCAGGTCCAGAAGAAATGCTGTGACCCAGTATTTCACTCTGATTTTTGCCAACCTCTGCTGCTAACACACTTCTCTTGCTTAATGGAACAATAAGTTTCATTTCTGTTTACTTTTGGCTCTCAACTTTCTAAAATTCTAGCATTGAACCTTATAGACTAGTATTCTAGGAGAAAGGTCCTTTTGAAAAGAACCTTTTGCAAAGTGTCAGGCTTAAAAATTATTTTCTTAAGATATGTAAATTATTAAGTCTTATAACAGAGTAAAAACTATACAAGTATCAATATACATGCATTTCGCAACTGTGTTATATGAATTTTCTCAAACTCCTCTATGCTTAAATATATGAAGACTCACGTCAGAAATATATTTGTTTTCAAACTTACCCATCGCTCTTTCAGTGGAATATTTTTGATATTCTGATGACCTTTCTTTAGAGAAGGCAGAGATGCTAAAAGAACAGTTTCTGAATCCAATTTTGGTCTTGAATTTTGTTTGCCTATTTCCTAGCTGAAGACATTGGGTAAGGGCCCTAATCTCCATAATCCTGAATTTCCTTATCTAAATAATGGAGGTAATAATAGTAGCTATTTATAGAGTTGTTTTGACTATTAAATGAGATAATATAAGTATATACCACACTACCTGGCATTTAATAAGCATTCAATACAATGTAGATGTTATTATTTTAAGTATCTCCAAACTGCCTCATTATAGCTTCTGGTACAAAATCATAGCCATGGGGTTTTGCTGAGTCTGATGGATTCAGGTTTGCTTAATTGTTTAAGTGAAACACTACACTTCCAACGTGTGGCTTCAGTTGTAGTTCAGTGTAGTGCTGTAAAGTATGGCAGCTCCACAAAGATTTTGATTTTGAATCAAACTCTTAAAACTGTTCCAGTAAGGGCTGGGGGTGGTGACTCTCCTCTAATGCCAGCACTTTGAAAGGCCAAGGTGGGTGGATCACAAGGTCAGGAGATCAAGACCATCTTGATCAACGTGGTGAAACCCTGTCTCTACTAAAAATACAAAAATTAGCTGGGCGTGGCAGTGTATGCCTGTAATCCCAGCTACTTGGGAGGCTGAGGCAGGAGAATCTCTTCCCTGGAGGCAGAGGTTGCAGTGAGCCTAGATTGCGCCACTGCACTGCAGCCTGGTGACAGAGCTAGATAGACCCTGTCTCAAAAACAAACAAAAAACTGTTCCAGGAAGATACATCATACCAAACTGGATCATCATGATCAGTGGTCGAAATCTAGAAAGCACCTTGTATAGGGTAGGTCTCAGCTTGAGTGGTACAAGATTTATGAACAAGATTTTGAAGATGAAGGTCAGTAGATGATTTTCATCTATTAACCATAAGGTGCGGTTAGACAGATGGCAACGACAGCCTTGTCTTTTCTCTAAGCAACCTCTTTTAATCTCTGCTGACCCCATTGAATCATGTCTTAGTAAAGATGGGAGGATGTTGGGGAACAGACTTGCAATCTCCTGTGATACTCAATTCCAGCAGAAACGCTTTTAGAGCAAAAGCAGTATAAAAACAATCTCTCATGCATAAAATTTGAGGTGATTTCTTTTTTCTTTTTCTGTTTTTACGTGCTATTTTTGTCACAGTTATAGAAAGTATATTGTGAAATATAGTAGTTTCTTGTCCCCTCTCCCATTTTTATTCCTACAATCACTTTCAACTCTTGTTGATATTTACCTTTGTATGCTAAACAATATTCTCTTCTTCCTCTTAATTTCTCAGCTCTTTTTATGGATGGAAGGAAATAGCTTTCAATTCTCTCCTTTATCACATTCTTACCACAACATGCATCTTTTCCATCTCACCATCTTTCCGAGGCTGTTACGTTGTTATTTTTGTTAGATCAGTATTTGGTAGTTGCATGATTATGATTATGTAAATACTTTCATGACTAAGACAAATTAAGCTATGATTACTCCTCCTTTTGTCATAAGATTTTGTTTTTTTCTATAGTTGATAACTGTCTTGTTTTTATGTGCCCAGCTTTCTACATACTTTGTACTATATTTAAATCCAAGTTCCTGCCAGTTGTCTGAATCGCATCTTAAGGCACTCAGATGCACAGATATTCTATCAATTTCATGTTGAAGTAATAGTCCTCAGAACCTGATCGCTGAGTGCTATGTGCATTGCTTTGGTCCGGAGATCTCCTTTTCCATCACCTTAGAAAATTTCTGCAGGTATTTGCTTGGATCCCTTGTTCTCCTGTATCCTCTGTATTATTCTTTCTTAGTTCACTCTATTATTTTGGTGGAATACATTCTCCAATAGCTTCCTAAAAAAAAGGGATACAGAGTAAAATTTCTGGGCTTTTCATTTTGGAAAATTTCTGCATTTTTCCTCATATTCGAATAATAATTTGGTTAGGTATAGAATTCTAAGTTTAAAATAATTTTCTTTCAGAATTTAAATTACACCATTACAACATCTTTTTTCTGCCAGCTTTGTTGTTCCAGTTTGATGTCATTCCATCATTCTGATTTCTTATTTTTTGTACATGCCTGCCTGATATTTTTTCTCTCTGAAAACTTGAAGTGTCTATTCTTTTTTCTCAGTGTTTTGAAAATTGATAGTAAGTTACCTTCTTACAGTTTTATTTTCACTCATTATTATGCTGTGTATTTACTGTAGAAACTCTTCTTTAATACTAGAATTTTTTCTTTAATCTCTAGAAAATTGAAAATCATTTAGTTTTTTAGATTATTTTCTTAATGATCTCCTACTCTATGCTTTTTTCTTATTGTTGTTTTGTTCTGCTATTCTGGAAATCTTACTTAAATGTTTATATCTTAGATAATTTTTCGTAGGTTTCTATTATTCATATGTTTTATTTTCTATTCTCTACCTCTTTTGTCTTTTCTCTGTCTTCTAGATTATAAGCTCAAGTCTATATTTTATTTTTTTTCTCAGATTTTGTCTTTAATTTCTGGTATCAGATTTTTAATTTTCAAGAGGCTTATTTGTCAGTTTTCTTTGATTGTTTCATTTTATATTATGCCGTCTTATTTCACAGATGTAACAGTTTCTAATACTTTGTTGAGAATATTTATGATTTATGTTTTTAGAGAAGTTTTAATCTCCCTCCATAACCTTTGTTTCCAGTAAGGTTTTTGTTTGTTTTTATTCCTTTCGTGTTAGAGATTTTCTGCAGATGTTTTTATATTTGATTGCCTGTTCATATTTAAAAGTGGGTGTAGGGGGGGGAAAATGTGACTGGAAGCTCTATGTATATGGGTGGGACTTGTTGTCAATGATCTTACTTGTAGAGTGATGTTGGTGGGTTTTTCATTGTGGAGCTTCTGAGGTCCATATCTTTAGGTCTTTACCTCTTATGTTTGTAAGATTCCTCAAACAGACTCTTCCATTCTTCTGCCTGAATAGCAAAGACCTGATTTTGAGGGTCCTGTGGGTTTTGGCAATATGTATAAATGCTCACTTAATCTCTCCTAATTTTCAGTGTGGTATTTACTCTGCACACTATGCAGAGAGTTTTTGTTCTGTTCACTACAAAGAATAAATATCTATTCTTCTACTGAGATTGCAGAGGGCAGTTGCCTAGATGCCCAATGTTTGGGAGAGGATTTGAGGTTATAACACTGTCCTAAAAAGAAATTTTCCATTATTTTTACATAATTTACCTTTTTCTCCTTCTCCTCACTTCTAGACAAACATGGTACTACAACTGTCTAAACTTTTGAAGATTTTTGCAATCTAAGTTAGGTTGCCTATTGGCTCTCTCCATTGCTGACTTAGGATTCAGCTTTCTCAGATATATCTTCACCAGCTGGTTTTATAGTTCCAAATTTCTGTTGTTGTTGTCTTCTCTCTTGTTCCGTCTTTAAAGATTTATGCAAAACATATAAACACACACACATCAATTTCTTGTACTTTTAATTATGTTTCTAGTAGGAATTAAAGTAAAAGCCAGTATTCAAAGTTTTATCCTTACTTGGAAGTCTCTTTACATTCCAAAAATACTAAATAACCCCTTGGAAAGATACTCTCAACTCAGAAGTGCTTGATGTAGCATTTTGGGGCGTTCTCAGCAGTACCCTGGCTAGCCCCCTTAGTTTATCCAATATACTGTACGTTGTCAGACATAAGGGTCATTAAGATATCCTTTCCTTGAGAAAGCACCATGCAAATAGCTTTTAAAAAGTTACTGGCTTAAGAAAATTACCAAGATCATCTCCAGACAGGTTTTTAAATTACCTTTGACATTCTCATTCATCTATTCTTCTACTTATCACGCATACATTGGACACAGACCCCAAGTCATGCATATTGCTATGCATTGGCAAAACAGGATAATGAATAACAGACACTTTCTGACCTCATGAACCTTCCAAGCTATCATGGAAGACAGACACCAATGTTCAAGATGCAATATGGTAAATGCCATAATAGAGATATTAACAAGTGCTAAAGGCTATAGTGGGTGGGAGTGATTAAGTCTGTCTTCAAAATTCATGTTTGGAAATGTGTCTTAACTCTCACTATTCAAGCAATAATTTTCCAGAACAATGCCCTTGCCAATTTGTAACTGGCAAACTTAATAATTTCCCAGCACCATAATAGAGTCTTAACTTGGTCAGAAGAGAATTTGGAAGTCATTTTCAGCTTCCTCATTTTATCTGTAAAAACTGAAGCTCAGAGAAAAGCTGGCTCAATCCTGGTGAAGTCAAGACTGAAACTTAGGTTTCTTGAGTCTCACAGTAATATATTTTCCCCTAAATTATATTGAGCCCCCACCCAAAAGCCCAATTATTTTTTGGTATGACTGAAATTTTAATCAGCGGCTCTGAGTCTCATAGATCTGGAAGTATTGATTTTAAAAACCTCTAAGAAGTTCTTTAAAGCAGTAACTTAAATGAAGGAACTGTACTTTGGATATAGACACAAGACTCCAAGCCTTTCATGTAATGCCGTAAAGGGAGAATGGCTCGGAGTTCTCACTGATTCTTTTGAAAGCAGGGTTACCATTCTTAAACTAGAAGAACAGCGCTCTTTTTATTTGTACAGGTTAGTATTGATTGATTTTAAAATCAGCCAGCAAATTCAGGGTACAGTTGCCCAGATGAAGCTTTGGTATGTCATTTTGTAATATATTTTTGAGACATTTCTGTGTTTACATTGTCTTGAAAACACACAACAGATGTATAAACATATAATATAAACATTTTGGAGAGGCAGACCATGTTGTCTTCAGTGAACACTTAAGAATGTAATGTATTTTGTTAAATATACAGTTTCATGACTTAACTAATGATTAGCAAATGCTATATTATGGGGAAGCCAAGAACTATAAAAATATATTGTCCAATTGTCAGTTCTTTATCAGTAATATAATACTAGCAATAATTATATCACTCATTAAATGCAAAATACAATTTGAAAGTTATAATATTTTCCCAAAGTATATTAACTTTTTATTTCCACAGATGCTTAGATTGTAATTTTCTCAATACAGTTTTTCCTGATGCTCTTCTTCTAAGAAGTCCTTCTTTCCCTGGTCCTTCAAATCTCTCCTGTAGTGTTGATGTCTTTCTATGCTATACTATAGTTCCTTGGGTCATAGTTTGTTTTCTAGGTTGTGAATTTCATGAAGACAAGAGCTATGTCTTCTTTGTAATTTCAGTGGCTTGCCACATGTTAAGTATACAATAGAAGGTAAACTGAGTGAATACTATAAAGTTCTCAATATATTAACATCTTTGTTTATTTAATTTTTATAGCACTTTTCATTATATCCAAGGCAAAAAGTAGCTAAAGTCTCAGGGATGATATACATGTAGCACATAATGCTTCAAGTTTTTCTTCTTTCACTTTTGAAATATCTCTCATTTCTCACCCCAGACTGTTACAGCCTTCTGAATAATGGATCCTATTCTTTATGACTTAACTTCCTGTTGTCCATGGGAGAGAATTATTAATCTTCATCCTTGGAAAATCTGACTAGGCACAAAAACTTTCTCCTCCACCTTGGTGGAAGCAATTCCTGGGCTGTTTCTAAAAATGAGAAACTAAACATTCTCTGTTGTTCTCATTCTTCAACAATGAGAAACAGTATGATTCTTCATTACTGTTTATGCATCTGTGTTGTGACTGGTCTTCTGGTTCTCTTTCTTCTTCACAGACTGGATGTGCTGTTCTCTGTCAGCTCCCATAAAGCCAGCTCTGAACACCACCTTGTATTCTAAGTACAGCCTTGTCTTTAGTTACACCCCTGGCATTAGTGACTGAGATTGTACTTCTCAGGACCTTTTGTGAGTCCCAACAAAGAGTCTTCTGCATCAGTTCCAAGGGTGGCATTTCTGGAGCTACAACTATTATAACCTCTGTTGTTTAGGATAACCTCAGGCTTTCTGATGTCTGAGATTAGAGGTGTTTCAGTTTCCTCAATTCAAAAGTGGAAACTGAAATAAATGGGTAACGAAGGCCTTTTTTGTCCTTGATGTGTGAATCCCTTTTCTGGACATGCATATCAGTGACTGTCTTGTCTTTTCCCTCAACAATTCATCTGTTATTTTTGCATGGGTTATTCATCTGGTTAGTGTTAACATTCTTTTGAAATGATCTTCTATATTAATAAACACTTCCCAAATTAACTGGTGAAGTCCCTTTAGAATCTTGGCTTAATAGGATGCAAATAAGGGTTATAGTGAACAATTCTTTTTCTTTGATTCCATCTCTATAACAAAAATTGCTGTGGATTTACATAAAGAGAACAAGATGTGTTGTAAAAAATCAGGGTTCAAGCTTAGCTCTGTGACCTTGGACATTTCATTTTATCTTTCTAGGCCTAGTGAATTGTAAGTGGAGGTGAATATCTTGCATCTGGGGTTCTTGAGGCAGGGATTCAAGGAGATAAAGTATTTGGGAAATGCTTTGTAAACGATATTGTACTATATGACAAGCAGGTTGTTATTAATAGAGGCCTGACTATTCCCAATTGTTTCTGCTTGGTCAGTTAGTTCTATACGAATAAATTGGAGAGGACAGGGAGGAAGGAAATGGCACTGGGCTGGGAGTCGGGTGATCTGGAATCCATCCGGGTGCTGTTCGGCAGTCAGTCGGTGACTTGATGTGACCTTGGCAAAGTCGCTTCACCTCATGTGCTTCTGTTACGTCATTGGTAATATGAGGTGGGTGAAAGAAAAGATGATCCAGAGACTTTCTTCCAGTTTATAAAGACATGTGACTTTTAGCCTTTAAATCATGAGAATATTATTTATTTAAGGATATCATTGAGCTTAGATTATTAAATCAGAAGTCTCACCAATTGTGGGTCCAAATAATATACATATGTTGAATATATAATTTTAAGGGATTATTTTGAAGAAAATGCCAAAACTTCATCTTTTAACCACTGAAAAGGAACTAATTAAATCTCCTCTTCACTACATTTTTCTATTGCATTTAGGAGCAATGTGTGTATTTAAAGGGAGGCTAAGGATTAACAGATGAAATTCTGTATGAGAAAGCAATTATGTCTATAGCACCTAAAGCACGTTTTATTGTGACACATTCTCTAATAAATTTATATTTGTTTGTTTTCCTTCATTTAACCAAAAAATGAATAATTGTTAAGAATCAGGCACCATGCTAATCACTGTAGAAGCAAAATTAAGAGAATTCCTATTATAAGACATGGTTGATATAGTGTAGAAAATAGCATGGCCTAAAATGTGACATCATTTTAGGGATACTTCATGTAATTGTACTTTGCAGATGTCACATTTTGGTAATTCTTGCAATGTTTTTTTTTTTGAGATCAAATCTCACTCTGTTGCCAGGCTGGAGTGCAGTGACGTTATCTCAACCCACTTCAACCCCTGCCTCCCAGGTTCAGTGATTCTCCTGCCTTAGCCTCCCGAGTAGCTGGGACTACAGGCACATGACACCACACCCAGCTAATTTTTGTATTTTCAGTAGAGATGGGGTTTCAGCACATTGGCAGTGGTCTCGATCTCTTGACCTCACGATCCACCTGCCATGGCCTCCAAAAGTGCTGGGATTACAGGCATAAGCCACTGTGCCTGGCCTCTTGCAATCTTTTAAGTCATCCTATTATTATAACTTTCATGGTGATCTGTAATATTTGATGTTATTATTGTAATTGTTTTGGGAGTGCCACAAGCCATGCCCACATAAGACAATAACTTAATCAATAAATGTTGTATATGTTCTGACTGCTGAAGGAAAAGAAACAAATTTAAAGTTACCAGACAATATATCACACCAAAATCTGTTTTCAGTGTTGTAGACATAACTGACTTCTCAAACAGAATTTCACCTGTTAATTCCTGCGTGTTTTGACTGACTGGCTGTTCCCCAATATTTCTCCCTATTCTCAGGCCTATTACCTGAGACACAAAGATACTGAAATTAAGCCAATTAGCCACCCAACAATGGCCTCTTAAATGTTCAAGTGAAAGGACGAGTCACATGTCTCTCACTTAAAATAAAAAATTAGTAATAATTAAGCTTAGTGAGGAAGGCATATTGAGGGTTGAAATACACTGAAAGCTGGGCCACTTGCCCTAAACTGTTAGCCAAGTGGTATATATAAAGGAAAAGTTATTGAAGGGAATTAAAAGTGCTATTCCAGTGAACACAGGAATGATAAGGAAACAAAACAACCTTATTGCTGATGAGATAATTGTAGTGATCTGGATAGAAGATCAAATCAGTCACAGCATTTCCTTAAGCCAAAGCCTAATACAGAGCAAGGCTCTCTCTTCAATCCTATGAAGGCTGAGAGAGATGAGGAAGCTGCACAGTAAATGTTAGAAAATAGCAAAGAGTAGTTCATGAGGTTTAAGGAAGGAAGCCATCTCTGTAACATAATGTACAAGGAAAAGCTGCAAGTGCTAATGTAGAAGCTGCAGCAAGTTATCCAAAAATATCTAGCTAAGATAATTGACAAAGGCAGCTATATTAAACAACAGATTTTCAATGGAGATTAAATAGTCTTCCATTGAAGAAAGTACCAACTTCAACTTTCATAGTGAGAAAGAAGTCAATGTCTGGCTTCAAAGCTTCAAAGGACAGGCTCACTTCTCTTTGGTAGGAGCTAATGCACCTGGTGACTTCAAATGGAAGCCAATGCTCATTCACCATTCTGAAAATACTAGGGCCCTTAAGAATTATGTTAAATATACTCTGCCCGTGTTCTATAAATGGAGCAACAAATCCTTGATGAAAGCCCATTTGTTTATAGCATAGCTTACCAAATATTTTAAGCCCACTGTTGAGACCTACTGCCCAGAAAAAGAAAGATTTATTTTAAAATATTGCTGCAGATTTGCAATACACCTGGTCATCCAAGAGTTCTCATGGAGAAATACAAGGAGATTAATGCTGTTTTCATGCCTGCTAACACAACAGCCATTCTTCAGCCACGTATCAAACAGTTATGATCCATGAATGATCAACAGCCATTCTATAGCTATGGATCAAAGAGTATTTTTGACTTTCAAGATGTATTATTTAAGAATATATTTCATAAGGCCTAGTTGCTGTAGATAGTGATTCCTCTGATGCATCTGGGCAAAGTAAATTGAACATTTTCTGGAAAGGATTCATAATTTGAAATGATATTAAGAACATTTACGGTTCATAAGAGTAGGCCAATATATCTATATTAACAGTAGTTTGGAAGAAGTTGATTACAATCCTCATGAATAACTTTGAAGGTTTCAAGACTTTGGCTTATGTCTATAATACCAGTGGTTTGGGAGGTAGAGACAAGAGGATTGCTTCAGTCCAGGAGTTTAAGACCAGCCTGGGCAACACAGTGAGATCCTGTCCCTACAAAATTGTTTTTAAAACTTAGCTGGGCATGGTCATGTACTCCTGTAGGAGGAACTGTCAAACTATTACAAAATCATCAGATCTTCTGAGAACTCTCTCACTCTAACAATAACAGCATGGGGGGAAAACTGCCCCCATGATCCAATCATATTCCACTAGGTTTCTCCCTTGACATGTGGAGATTATGGGGATTAAAATTACAGATGAGATTTGGGTGGGACAGAGAACCAAACCATTTCACAAGGTTTGAGAGGATTTATTCCAGTTTTGAAAGAAGTTCTACTATGGGTAAAATGCTAACAGTATCACATTCTATAAAAAAACTTTTGTGAAAGGGAGAGTCAATCAATGTGACAAACTTGAGTGTTGTCTTATTTTAAGGAATTGTCACAGCCATCCTAATCTTCAGCAACTACCATCATGTCAACCAGCAGCCATGAACATCAAGTCCAGATTCTTCACCAGCAAAAACATTACAAATTGCTGAAGGCTCAGATGATGGTTAGCAATTTTTTAGCAATGATATATTTTCAAATTAGGATATGTACATTATTTTTTTAGACATAATGCTCTTACACACTTAATAGACTGTAGTATTCATGTAAATATAACTTTTTTATGCACTGGGAGCCAAAAAACTTGTGTCACTTGCTTTATTGCAATATTCACTTTATTGTGGTGGTTTAGAACCCAACACACTATATCTGTAAGGTATACTTGCATAAGGAAGATAAAACAAAAATCCAGAATTATAGAATAAGAGATTAATTTTTCTGAAAAGATAGAGGGAATATAAAAAACAGCATATTTAAAATGCTTTATAGATTATAAGTGTTTCTTATGTTTTATTTAAATATTACACAGACTTTGTCAGGTATAGAACAAAATACCATCTTTTGGAAATCAGTTTAAAAGCTCTTGCAACTCTCAAAGCCTGAGCAATGTGGAGAAAATACTAATAATGTATATCGTTATTTAAATAATTATCAATAATTAAGCTATATGTAATCAATTTTTTCAAATTTTGAAATTTTTGCCTAAAATGACTTAGTTTTTCTTTTTTTCTTTTTTTTTGACAGAGTCTTGCTCTGTTGCCCAGGCTAGAGCGCAGTGGCATGATCTTGGCTCACTGCAACCTCCTCCTCCAGGATTCAAGTTATCCTGCCATCTCAGCCTCCTGAGTAGCTAGGACCACAGGTGCATGCCACCATACTTGGCTAATTTTTGTATTTTTTTTTTTTAAAGCTGGGGTTTCACCATGTTGCCCAGGCTGGTCTTAAACTCCTGAACTCAAGCAATCTATCTGCCTCATTCTCCCAAAGTGCTGGGATTACAGGTGTGATCCACTGTGCCTGGCCTTGGACTGGCCTTTGGCCTTTTTACATGTAGGCATGAATATTACCCTATTAGTCATTCTCTTTTTAAATAAGAAGGCTATAAGAAAGTTTTCAACTTACATAATGTAGGTATTTAATTCTGTGTATATTTTCAAGGTGAATTTCTCTAATACTTACAACACATTGGTTTGTGATCACAAAACTAGGAAAAATCTTAATTCCATTACCTAACTTCAGCATTATTCACAATAGACAAGATATGGAAACAACCTAAGGGCCCATAGAAAGATAACTGGATAAAGAAACTGTGGTACACGTACAATAAAGTACTATTCAGCCTTTAATAAAGGAGAGCCTGCCATTTGTGACAACATGGGTGAACTTGAGGTCATCCCGTTAAGTGAAATAAGCCAGACACAGAAAGGAAAATATTGCATGATCTCACTTATATGTGAAATATTTTTTAAAATGTCGACTATATAGAAACACAGAGTAGAATGGTGGTTATCAGGTTACCAAAGTTGGGGTGGGAGATGCTAAGGGAGGGAGGGTAAAAAAGTTTCAGTTACATAGGATGAAGCAGTCTGAAATCTAATGTACAGAATGAGGACAATTGTTAATAATATTGTATTGTTATTGCATTGTATATAAATACTGGAAATTTACTAAGAGTAGATTTTAGGTGCTCTTACAAAACAAGTGCTAACTATCTGAGATGATGGAAATGGTAATTGGCATGACTGTAGTAATCATTTTACTCTTTATATAGCAAAACATCATATTGAATACTTTAAATATATAATTTTAAAAATCATCTAACTTTACAGATAATGAATATTATATGCCCTTTTTCATAAAATAAAGTTATTTTTATAAAAGACATGTCTTGCTCAATCACAAAATCAGGACTATAATTATGGTCTCTGAGACCAGTTTTCTTGCCACTATACCACAGCCAGAGTAAAGATTGCAACAAGTAGAACTTCATTTGATATGGGAGGTGCCTAACATTCTCTTGGTTGCTGTTTTTCTGTCAGCACAATATTTTTACATGAATTATTTAAAAAATAATTAATGTTGTGCTTAAAATTACTACTACTTGCTTGTTGATGAAAAGAGTCAAACTCTGTAAAATATTTGATGAGATTTATTCTAAGCCAAATAGGAGGAGGACCATAACCCATGACATAGCCCCAGGAGATACCAAAAACATGTGCCCAGAGTGGTCGGGCTACCGCTTGGTTTTATACGTTTTAGGGAGACATGTCATCTGTCAATAAATGTAAGATGTATTTTGGTTCCATCTGGAAAGAAAGGCAGGACAACTCAAAGGTACAGGGCTCCCAGGTCACAGGTGGATTGAAAGCTTTTCTGATTGACAATTGGTTGAAACACTTATTATCTAAAGATCTGGAATCAATAGAAAGGAATGTCTGGGTTAAGATAAAGAGTTGTGCACACAAGGTTTTATCATGCAAATGAAAGCTCCAGGTACCAGGCTTCTGAGTTTTTAATCAGACCTAAAAAGGTGCCAGACTCCTCTTAGTTAATTATCTCCCGGATCAGGGAAAAGATATGGAAAGGGAGGAGGATTCTCTACATAATGTAGATTTTCTTACAAGGGACAGCTTTACAGGGCCATTTCAAAGTATGTCAAATAAATATATTGTGGAGCAAAATACTTCAGTTTCTTTCAGGGCCCGCCACCAGTCGTGCTGGAATCCTATTGCTACAAAAAGCCAGTTTTGCCAGTTTTAAGATCTCTGAATGTTAATGCTGGTCAGTTGTGCCTGAATTCCAAAGGAGGAATGTATAATGAGGCATGTCCAACCTCCCTCTTTCCATCATGGCCTAAACAAGAGTTTCAGGTTTATTTGGAATGCTTTTAGCCAAGAGGGGTTCCATAAGTTGTTGGGGGCCTTAGAATTTTATTTTTGGTTTTCATATTGTACAACACTAACATTTCAAGGATGTTTGACTCTTTTGTGGCCTCAAATGCCACATGTTAAGTAGCCAAACATAAAACAAGAAGATATGGTGGTCAGAGTTATTGCTCCCAACTTTGCCTAATTTTCAGTGACAAATCTTTAAAAATGAAATGTATATTTTTATTAAGATGTGACAGGATTTTACTTGGATTTGTTTTATTGCTAAGTAAAATTCTAATTTTACTTTATTTGAACACATTGAATATAGTGAATCTTAAAATTCAATAACTGGCTACAATTTAATTTTTTTTAAAAGCATAATTTTCTGGTTTCATGAATGTGATCTTTGTTTATATTTTATATTATTTGGATATTGTTAAAGCATTGTGTCCATTTCTGGACTGCAGTTTAGAAGAAGCTTATAAAAATAGAGAGAGTGTGTATATAAAATGAGCACTTTAATGACAGGTTAAGAGAATTGACATTGCTTAACCTGAAAAAGAAATCTCAGGAAATGTGCTAATTATCATCCTCAGGCAACTGAAGTGATTTTATGGGAAATTTTTCTTTCCACTTAGAAAGGAGAGATTTGGGTCTTGTGTTAGAGATGGTGGAGCATATCAGGAATTCAGCAAGTAAGACTGCAGTCTTTATCTGTAAATATCTCTTAAGAATACATTTAAGATGTACAATGAAATTATTACAATGAAAAGATTGAAATAACTTACTCAAGCATGTGGCATTGTCTCACCATGCCTTCATCCTAAAGATGATCAACTAGAAGCCCAGAGAGAAAGTGCTAGAGAGAGAACTTACATCAAGATGTTGCATCAAGCCTTACAACCGGGCTTTTGCAAGTCTCTGCAGTACTTCTGAATACTTACTGAGTGACATAATATTTCATTAGAGTTGACTGCACAAAATTAATTGGAATGGGAGGTCAAGCTCAGGATAAATTGAGAAATGCACCTCTTTCCAAGTGTTGCAGGTGATGGCTTATTTTGTTAGAGTGGTGATTTTCTACCAGTGTGGCTAAAGAGGAAAAGATGTGTATTTTGATTGACTTGCAATTAGATATTATGGAATATTTGTTATGTGCCCTAGATAATTGTGCTTTTCTTTTATAAACTAGAAATAAGTTTGTAGGAGTGGATATATTGTATCCCAACATGACTGAATAGTTTATACTCAGAATTTTTCACACGTAGCAGTGGTGCTAATGTTTCACCAGGTATGGCTTTTTGAGAGCCATGATTACCACTGACTCATTCCTTTTCTATGACTTGAAATTGTGTAGGAAAGTGAAGGGTGGAAATGTTTAAAGAGATTTCCGTGTTGCAGAAAACACTAAGGTATAGCAAAATGAAAGAGTTGTAAATGGCATGGATGCTGTTTTCCCCAAACCCTCATCTGAGAGATGTAAAACTTAAAGCCAGGAAAAAGACGTGGCTGGTATTTGGAGACAGGTGAGAACTAGAAACAAGGAATCAGAAGGAAAAACAAAATTGAAAGCTGCAAATGCGTTTTAAGGATTGATAGGGAAACGCTGATGGCAGGTTTTTAGTGACTAAGACAGTTATCATACGTATCTTTAGACAGAAAGAGGAAAGACAATTCTCTCATGACACATAACTCTCTTTAAAGCATTAACATAAAGCACTTTTCTAAACGGAACAAAGGGACTAATATTGAAAAAGGAAGTGAACAATGTGACGAGCACTCTGAAAGGCTGACATGTATTGACAACTAAGGTCTTCTCACTGATATTTTGTGGTTTCTCTTTGAAAAATGGAGGTGATCGTCACCTTCTGGGAGAAGATATGTGGCTATTTGAATATCATTGGCAAGTATCTAGCTGTTTCACATCTCCAGAGAACCAAAAGTAAATTATAAAACTGACAGAAATATTAAAATTCATCATTTTTGATCAATGCAGGAATTTGTTTTAATATTTAACTATTCATTAAATTTTTGCATTTTGTCTTCTTCCTACTGTCAGTAAGTAAGGTTTAATGGAATTAAAGTCTATATTTACTCCCTTTTATGGCTTGTATGCCCTCAGGATAATGTCTGACACATATTAACACTCAGTAAATATTTTTATTATTGTTGTGTATAAGGCCACTGCTATTCTTATTTTTAGTATTATATGATATTGGTGTTTAGAAGGGAGTTAGCTAGGTAAGGGGCCTGTATAAACTTATACAGCTACATAAACAGAACTTGGTTATACTGGCTTTGTTTATCTCCCAGTCCAGAACAATACATTTTTGAGTAAACAACTTTGTTAGAGGAGGTCATATATAGTTTTGATGAGCATCCACATTATCTGAGATTTGATACTTTAATAACCCTCTTATTAATTGCTTAGTTAATTCATTAAAATATTGATTTGTTTATTCACCAATGTTTCTTGAGACCTATTATGTGCTGCACTGGTTTACATAGAGCAGTGAACAAAACCAATAGAGTTTTCTGAGTTTATGAAGTTTACCTTCTGTGATGGGGGAGAGACTATCAAATAAATAAAACATTTATGTCCGATGTTGGAAAGTATCATTTAAAAAAAAAAAAAAGACCAGGCAGGGGGACAGGGGATTCTAGGAGACATTAGGGGATTAATTTAGAATTTTAATTAGGTAGGTCATGAAAGACCTCACTGAAGAGGCAACATTTGGACAAGCACTTGAATTAGGCAAGGGAGCAAGCAATGGCCTGTTTGGGAGAGCAGCATTTCAGATGGAGGAAACAGCAACTGCAAGTCCTGTAAGGAGTCGTGTGCTTGGCATATTTGCAGAGCATCAAGGAAGCTGGTGAAGTCGGTGAAAATGAGAATGTTGGAGATGAGCTTTGGTGAGGCCACAGTACATCTCCATCTTCATGCCCTCATGTCTTCTGACTAGTGGCTTCTGTCACAGTCAGATCTCAGATATGCAAGGCAACACTCCTGGGACTAGGCAGTCCACCTTCTCCCTATTATAGTGTGCTTTCTGCCACAACAAGCTCCTTTAGGCAAGTAACATCTGAGCCTTCTGCCAGATTTAAATAATAAGTTCCTCCAGAATACTGAACTGGGGCTGGGAGTTAACCTTCAGTGAATGTCCTTATATATCAGAAATTTGGGACAGTATCAATAATTTCCCCTTAGAGAACGTGCATATCTCTTCTGATGCAAGAACCTCAGATTGCTGATGTGAGAGACAGAAATGCAAAGTAGTTTGCAAGAGGTGAAATTATTTCTATTCTGTTTCCAAAAGCAGTGCAAGTATAATGTATACCTTCAAAAAGTTGTTGTAGATTCAGACCATGTTTCCTTTAAGGGAGCTGTGTGTTTTTCTACAAGGTTCCTCAGAGCCCCTCTAGTAAGCTTTGGGGAATCATTGCATTGCTAAATCACTACATTAGCCTGCTGCCTTCTGGAAAATGCTGATCCCATTGCTTCTGTCAGCAGGAGAAGTCAGCCCTTGGGCTGGAACCAACCATACTGAGAACTAACTGAGAGGTGGGGGAGGGTTGGGAAGCCCTTCAAAAGAAGTTCAGATCTTCAGTGTAGGGGGCAAACAATCCTAGGAACTGCTGTACTAAATAGAAAGCACCTGTTTTTATCATTGCTCTTCATAAAGTAGCTTTTAAAAAATGCATTACAGTTTATAAAGCTTTTCCCTATCCCTTACCTCATTTAGTATCTTCTTCAATACAGTGTGGCCTTATTATATAAAATGATACAAACCAGCACATTTGCATCACCTGAAGCTTGTTAGAAATGTCCCATGCAGGCCTACTGAGCTAGCATTCACGTTTAACAAGACCACTAGCCCCTTAAAGTTTGAGAACATTGCTATAAAGGCTACAGAACAATAATTTCTACTGATTACAGTAAGGAAATAGAGAATCAGCATGATTGGGTGCCTGAGCCAAGGTCACCCATTTAGTAAGCAGTGAAGTCGGGCCTCATACCCAAGCTTTGTGCCTCCTGGTCCAGCAGTCTCTTTGCTGCAGGCACTTCCCGCTCCACAATCCCTTCATAGCATGCCTGCAATGTACTAGCTTTTGAAAGAAAAACAACCCTTTTTCTCTGAACCCAGACTATCACCTGCTCTTATTTTCTCCACCAGCTGTTCTGGGCTCCTCCCTCATCTGCTTGCTGATTCTAGAAATGCAAACACCCTGAAAAGCTCTGCAGCATTGCCCACATGGTGCCCTCAATGAGTGAATCTGATAAGAATTGCTAGCATCAGTCACTTGCTCAGAGCTTCTCTGCAAAAGCCTTCTGGCCTCACTTAGAGGAAAGGGTACAAATTCAGAACAAGACAACTGAGATAACCCAGCTGGAACATACTGGAGGGTACAAATGGATTTTTCCACTCTTGCTTACTGTTAGGAGATAACGACAAACAACAAAGCTGAGCATAGCATCACAGAAAAACACATGTGCAGAGAGCTTCACAGCCCACCATTCAACAGAGTCTTGCTCTGTCACCCACGTTAGTACGCAGTAGCGAGATCTCAGCTCAATACAACCTCTGTCTCCTGGTTTCAAGTGATTCTCCTGCCTCAGCCTCCCAAGTAGCTGGGATCACACGTGTGCACCACCATGCCCGACTAATTTTTGTATTTTTAGTAGAGATGGGGTTTCACCATGTTGGCCAGGCTGGTCTCGAACTCCTGATCTTAAGTGATCCACCCTCTGCAGCCTCCCAAAGTGCTGGGATTACAGGCATTAGCCACTGGCACCCAGCCTTTAAGGATATAAAACTATGTCTAGATGTCACTTAGATGACACTGAGAAAGTGAGTACCTCTTTCTCGCCAACTAATTGACCCAACAAGTAGGCAAAACTTAGTCTGCTGGGTAAACGACCTCTCAGCTATAGAAATTGTACTTTTGGTGAGGGAAAATTCTAATAGAATTTTAAATATTTGATTCATAGTTTCTGAACTAGAATTCCTTAAGTAAAAAACATTCACTAAACTCAGGTTGAATTCTCACGTTTTATTAGTCAGTTTGTTAACTGAAAAAAGTGACATAAGACATTTCCTGTGAACCTACTATGTGCATGAAGGTCATCATAGTAGGTGATAGGGAAGGTTCTGGCATGAGTGCTATATTTCCTAAGAGCCTGCAGTTTAATAGAATTCACATATGTGTGCATGTCAAATGATAATGGAAAACAAAGGGACATTCCTCCCTTAACCTCAAAGGATGAAGTTGCAATCTAGGAGCTGGCGTTTGAATTATGTATAAACAGAAGGTAAGTTTGGGACATTCAGAGTCTGCAGAGTAGGGAAAGTCATGGGCGAGGTGGGAGAAACAATGTGAATAAGACACATTGAAAAACGCTAGGTTTGTATTTGGAATAGCAAATAATGTGTTGAATATGACTTGTAATCTATCAACTCAGAGATAAAAGAAATATGCTTTTCTTTTTTTCTTATTATATATTTAAGGTTACATGATGTTTTGATATACATAGATACAGTGAAGTGATTACTACAGTCAAGCCAATGAACACACCTATCATCTCACATAGTTATCTTTTTGTTGTTGTTAAGAACACTTAAAATCTCCTCCCCTAGCAAATTTTTAGCATGTATACAAATATTACTCACAATAGTCCTTATGCTGTACACTAGATCTTTATCCTATACAACTGCAACTTTTTACCCTTTGATATTCACCTCCCCATTCCTCCCCACTCTCCGACTTTGGTAACCAGCATTCTTCTCTCTGTTTCTATGTATTTGACTGTTTTTTAGACTCCATGTATAAGAGAGATGCAGTATATGACTCTCTGTGCCTGGCTTATTTCACTTAGCATAATGTTTTCCAAGTTCATCTATGTTGTTGCAAATAACTGGATCTCCTTTTTTGAAGGCTGCATAGTATTTTATTGTGTGTGTGTGTGTGTGTTTGTGTGTGTGTGTGTGTGTTTATTGTGTGTGTGTGTTATTGAGCTGTGAGTTCCTTATCTATTTTGGATATTAACCACTTATCAGATATATGGGTCATATATATACAATAAAACCTAGAAGGTGGTATTTGAAATGAGCACCTTTTCACATACCTGTTTTATATTTTTATATCCTCCTTGGAAAAATGTCTATTCACGTCCCTTGCCTATTTTAAAACTGAGTTATTTGATTTTTGTTGTTCAGTTGTGAGTTCCTTATATATTTTGGATATTAACCCCTTATCATATTATATATGCTTGTATAGATCAGGATTTCAAGACCAGCCTGGCCAACATGGTGAAACCCCATCTCTACTAAAAATACAAAAATTAGTCGGGCATGGTGGTGCACACCTGTGATACACATATATCACAATTTCTTTTCCATTCATCTGTTGCTGAACATGTAGATTGTTTCCATTATCTTGGCTATTGTGAATAATGCTGAAGTGAACATGGGAATGTAGGTATCTTGATAAAGTACTGATTTCATTTCCTTTGGGTATACACACAGAAGAGGGATTGCTAGGACATGTGGTAATTGTATTTTTAATTTTTTTGAGGAACTTCTGTATTGTTTGTCATAATAGCTACACCAATTTGCATTTTCACTAACAAAGTATAAGTATTTTCCTTTCTCACCACCCTTGCCAATATTTGTTATGTCTTATCCTTTTGATAACAACCATCCTAACAGGTGTGAGGTGATAGCTCATTGTGGTTTTGATTTGCATTTCCATGACTAACAACATTGAACATCTTTTCACATACCTGTTTTATATTTTTATGTCCTCCTTGGAGAAAGGTCTATTCAGGTCTCTTGACCATTTTAAAACTGAGTTACTTGATTGTTGTTATTGAGTTGTGAGTTTCTTATATATTTTGGATATTAACCCCTTATCAGATACATGGTTCATAAATATTTTCTCCCAATCTTGAGTCTGTTTTTCATTTTGTTTATTGTTTCCTTTGCTGGGCAGAAGATTTTTAGTTTAATGTGGTCCCACTTGTTTATTTACTTTTTTGTTGCTCATGCTTGCTGTCACAGCCAGAAAACAACAAAAAAATCACTGCAAAGGAAAATGTTAATAAGCTTTTCTCACATGTATTCTTCGAGAAGTTTTATGGCTCTATGTTTATATCTTTAATTCATATTGAGTCGATTATTTTGTAGTGTAAGATAAGGTTCCGATTTTATTGTTTTGATGTGGATATACAGATTTCCCAACATCATTTATTGAAGACACTCTCCTTTCTTCATTCTATCTTCTTTCTTTGTCAGAAATTAGTTAACAATATATATGCCTAGATTTATTTCTGGACTCTCTATTCCATTGGTCTATGTGTCGTTTTTCATGGTAGCACCATATTGTTTTTATCTTGGTAATATAATCTGAAATCAGGAAGTGTGATGCCTCCAACTTTGTTTTCCGTTTACAGGACTGCTTTGGCTATTCAGGTACTTTTGTTATTCCATAAAAATTTTAGAATTAATTTCCATGAAATTGAAATTATTAGAAGGATTGTGTTGAATCTGTATATTGCTTTGAGTATAAATAATGTTAACATTATTAATATTTCAATCTATGAACAAGAGATATATTTTATTTGTATCTTCTTCAATTTATTTCATCTTATGGTTTTTCAAGTGTACAGATATTTTACCTCATTGGTTGAATTTATTTCTAAGCATTGTATTTTTTTAATGCTATTGTAAATGGATTTATTTTCTTGATTTCTTTTTTGGACAGGTAATATTTAGTGTAAAGATATACAATTGATATTTGTATTTTTTTAATCCTGCAACTTTACTAAATTTGTTTATTAGTTCTAAGAGTTTGTTGTGAAGTCTTTAGGGTTTTCTACATAAAGGATCATGTCACCTGCAAATAGAATAGTTTTTATTTGGCTATCTTTTATATTTTTTTCTTGTCTGGTTATTCTTGCTGGTACCTCCAATACCATGTTGAATAGAAGTGGTGATAGTAGGCATCCTTGCCTTAAGCCAGACCCTAGAGAAAAGCTTCTAGTATTTTCCCATTGGTTTTAATGTAGACTATTCATAAGTGGCCTATAATATGTTGAGTAAATTTACGTCTACACCTAATTTTTTGGTGGGTTTTTATCATGAAAGTGTAAAAACTCTGTCAAATTCTTTTCTTGCATTTATTGAAATCATATATATATATATATATATATATGTATATATTTGTTTTTCTTAGACACGGTCTGCTGGCTCTGTCACCCAGGCTGCTGGAGTATAGTGGTGTGATCTTAGCTCACTGTAACTTCCACCCTGCAGTCTCAAGTGAGCCACCCTACTCAGCCTCCCAAATAGCCAGGACCACAGGTGCCACACCACCACACCTGGCTAATTTTTATATTTTGGTGGAGACAGGGTTTTACCACATTGCCCAGGCTGGTCTTAAATGCCTGAGCTCAAGTGATCTGTCCACCTTGGTCTTCCAAAGTGCTGGGAATACAGGCATGAGCCACTGCATCTGGCTTGATCATGTGGTTTTTATTTTTCATACTGTTAACGTGGTGTATCGTGTTGATTAATTTGCCTATGTTGAACCAACCTTGCACCCAAGGGATAATCTCACTTAGTCACAATGTATAACTTTTTAGATGAGTTGTAAAATTTGGTTTACTAGTATTTTATTGAAGATTTTTGCATCTATGTTCATCAGAGGTATTGGCCTATAGTTTTCCTTTCCTGTGGTATGTTTTCTGGCTTTCATATCAGGATAATACTGGCCTCATAAAATGAGTTTGTATGTATTTTCTCTACTTCTATTTTTGAAATAGATGAATAGGATGGGTATTAATTATTCTCTCTATGTTTGGTAGAATTCAGCCATCAATGCATCTGGTCCTAGGCTTTATTTTGTTGGGAAGTTTTGAATTACTACATCAATCCCTTTATGTTAATAAGCTTTGTATGTTTATGATTTCTATTTCTTCTTGATTCAATCTTGGTAGGTTGTATGTTTCTAAAAATTTATTCATTTCTCTTAGGCTATCAAACTTGTTTACAGATAATTTTTCATAGTAGTCCCTCATGTCCTTTTTATTTCTAAGGCATTTATTGTAATGGTTTCACTTTCATTTTTTATCTTATTTGTATATTTAAAAAAATTCTTAGTGATTCAAGCTAAAAGTTTGTTAATTTTATTTTTTCAAAAACTCAACTCTTAGTTTTGATTTTTAAATAGTTCTAGTTTCTATTTGATTTATTTCTGATGTAAGCTTTACTACTTTTTTCCTTCTGTTAACTTTGGAATTAGTTTCTTTTTCTAGTTTTTTGAGGTATAATGTTAGGTTGTTTATTTGAGATCTTTCTTTTTTTTAATGTAGGCATTCACTGCTGCCAACATCCTCCTTAACAGTGCTTTTACAGCATCCATAGTTTTTAGTGTGTTGTATTTCCATTTTTGTTTGTCTCAAGAGATTTTAAATTTTAACCTTTGATTTTTTTCTTCGACTCATTTTTTTTCTTTGTTTAGAAACATGTACTTTAATTTCCACATATTTGTGAATTTTCTAGATTTTCCCCTTTTATTGATTTCTAGTTTCATACCATTGTAGTTGGAACGGATACTTGATATGATTTCAATATTTTACATTTGCACAGCCTTGTTTGTGGCCTAACATTTAATCTATATTCAACAATGTTCCATGAGCCCTTAAGATGAATATGTCTTCTGTTGCTGATGGGTGGAATGTTCTGTAAATGTCTGTTAGGCTCATTTGTACTGAAGAGTAGTTGAAGTCTAATATTTTCTAATTACTTTTTTTTGTCTAGATAATCTATCCATTGTTGAAAGTGGGTATTGACACCTCCTTCTATTATTGTATTGCTGTTTATTTCTTCCTGTGGATCTGTTAACATTTGCTTTATGTGTTTTGGTGTTCTTATTTTGGGTATCTATATATTTATAATTCTTGGAGACTTTTGATGCATTGACCCCATCATCATCATTATATAATGACCTTCTTTATTCCTGATTACAGTGTTTGGATTTAAGTCTAGCTTTTCTGATATAAATGTAACTTCCTCTGCTCTCTTTAAGTTTCCTTTGCACAAAATATCTTAAGTCTGTGTATTTTCTTAAAAATGAAATGAGTCTCGTGTAAGCAGCATATATTTGGGTCTTGTCTTTTTAAAATACATTTATCTGCTCTATGTCTTTTGATTGACAAATTTAGCCTACTTACATTTAAAGTAATTATTGATAAATAAGAATTTACTATTGACATTTTGTTAATCATTTTTTGAATGTTTTGTAGATCCTTCCTTCTTCTCTTGCTGTCTTACTTTGTAATTTAGTGATTTTTTTTGTAGTTTGATTTCTTTCTTATCTTTTGTGTATCTACTATAAGTTTTTGCTTTGTAGTTGTCATGAAGCTTTTGTAAAATATTTTATCGTTATACCTGCATGTCTCCTTTAAACTGATACCCACTTTGATCACAGACAAAAGCTTTATGGTTTTACCTTTCCTCACATTTTATGTTGTTGATGTCACAGTTTATTTCTTTTTATGTTGTATATTCATTAACAATTATTTCACATACATTATTTCTTTTTATGTTGTATATTTATTAACAATTATTTCAAATACATGTAATTATTTCAAATACATTTTTCCTTTCAATCTTTATACTGGCATTATAAGCAATTTACACACCAACATTTCAGTATCATGGTATTCTGATTGTGACTATATATTTACTTTTTCAGTGAGTTTTATGCTTTCATATGTTTTCATGTTACTAATTAGTAGCTTTTTGTTTCAATCCAAATAACTCTCTTTAGCATTTCTTATAAAGAAATTATAATGGTGATGAACTCCCTCCACTTTTGTTTGTCTGTGAATGTCTTTTTTCTCTCTTATTTCGGAAAAATAGCATTGCTATGTAATGTATCTTTGGTTGGCAATTTTATTTCTTTCCACATTTTGAATACATTATCACTCTCACTTGGCTTGCAAAGTTTCTACAAAGAAATCGATAATGGTCTTATTGGCATTCACTTGTATGTGATTTGCTTTTCGTTTTCTTCCTGCTTTTACAATTCTTTCTTAGATCTTGATTTTTTATTGTAATGTATCTTGGTGAAACTCTTCTTTGGGTTGAGTTTGGGTGGATTCCTTTGAGCTTCATGTACCTACACATTCATTTCTTTCCCTAAGTGGGAAGTTTTTAGCCATTAATTCTCTAAATAATGGTTTTGTGTCCCTTTCTCTTTCTGTTCTTCTGACATTTCTATTAAGCAAAAATTAACTCTCTTGATGGTGTCTTATATATCACATAAATTTTTTCAATTCTTTTATTTTTATTTTATTTTTTCTACTCTGACTATATGATATGAAGCAATCTGTCTTCTAGTTTGCTTATTATTTTTTCTGCATGATCTATTCTTCTTCAAGGTCTCTATTACATTTTTTCATTCAGTCATTGTATTATTTAGCTCCAAAATTTCTATTTGGTTCTTTTTTGATGTTTTCTATCATTTTGTTGAGCTTCTAAATCTGTTCTTGAATTGTTTCCTAATTTTGTTGAACTGCTTTTTGTGTGTGTGTGTGCTCTCTTGTTTGCTGAGCTTCTTTTTATTTGAAACACATTTGTACATATTTATGAGGTACCTGTGATATTTTGTTACATACATAGAATGTGTAATGATCAAGTCAGGATATTTACGGTATATGACACCTAAGTATTTATCATTTCTGTGTGTTGGGGACATTTCAGATTCTCCCTTCCAGCTATTTTGAAATATACAATACATTGTTGTTACCTGTAGTCACCTTACTCTACTATCAAACATTAGAATGTATTCCTTCTATCTAACTATGTGTTTATATCTGTTAACCAACCTTACTTTGTTGGTTAATTCATATACCCTTTCTATCTTTTGGTATCTATCATTGTAAGCTCTATATGCTAGACATTGACTTGTTTAGCTCCCACATATGAATGAGAACATATGTCTTTCTGTGCTTGACTTATTTCACTTAATATGACCTGCATCCAGTTCTATTCATGTTGCTGCAAATGACATAACTTTATTTTTTAACGGGGAGATAGTATTTCATTATGTACATATCCCACATTTTCTTTATCCATGATGAACATTTAGGTTGATTCCATGTCTTTGCTATTGTGAATAGTTTTGCAGTAAATATGGGGGTACATGTATCCCTTTAATATACTGATTTCCTTTTCTTTGAATAACTATCCATTAGTGAAAATGCTGGATTATATAGTAGTAGTATTTTTAGTTTTTTTCAGAAATCCCTATACTTTTTTTTTCTGAGCCTCTTTAAAGTAATTATTTTGAATTTTTTGTCATAAAATTCATGAATCTCTAATTCTTATGGTATCAGAGAGAATTGGGCATATTCAAGGTGGTATGGCCATAGACAATGTCCAATTCTTTAAGGTCACTTATTAGAAGTTTATTGTATTTTTTTGGTGTCATGTTTCTCTGATTCTTCATAATTCTTATAGCTTCACAAAGGCGTGTCTGTGCATTTGATGCATGCATGCCTTTTTCAAACTTTATGGACTTGTTTTGGTAAGAGAAGAACCTCACCTGTAGCAGAAGTGGGGGGATTAGAGAGGCATGCATGCTGGGGCATGCTATAGCACCAGGTGTAGTGAGGTGGGGCACCAAGAATAGAAGTATACAGTAGCTCCAGGTCCAGGGGTAGACATGGTGTTTCATTGGCTCAGAAAGCTAGGGGTACATGACATTGTTGATTAGGTGGTTCTTGGTGGCAAGAGCTGTGGGAGATCTGCTGTGGCTGTGAGTGTCCTCAGCAGTGTCTCTGAGTTCAGTGGCAAGAGGCTGGGGCAGGAAGTGGAAGGGACCAGAGTCAGTGGTGTGCATGTGCTCAGCTCTGGAGGCTGGCTACAGGCATGTGTGTGGCAGCAAAAGTCAGCTGCAAGCTTGTGCATCGTGGCAAAAGCTGGCACCAGAGGCAGGGGCTAGGACTGAATGCATGTGCACATGTTGTAGCAGAGGCTGGCAGTGTATACTTGTATGATAGCAGGTATCATCTGCAGGCTGGGACTGGAGTCAGGCTGGATACATGTGTATAGGCAGTAGTGGGCCTGAGCTGGAGATGTGCACATCCAGGCAGTTTCAGGGGCCAGTTCTGGGTATAAGAACAGTGGTGGAGGCAGGAGCTGGGGGGTGGGACCAGCTACTCACACATGCACAGCTACATACAGATGCACAGCTGCAGGGCAGGGTTGGATGCATGCCCTTGTCTGCTGCAGGGGACGGCCTTGGGTGTGGACATGGTGGTGATGGCTGGGTCCCTGGGCTGGAGCTCCTTTAGAGGCAGAAGTTGTTCTTTGTTTTCTTGAAATTAGGCCAACTCAATTCTGACTTTGACTACCTTTCCTTGCTGGTGAATTATTTGTCAGTCACTATTGGGCCTTATCCTACCTACTAGGCAGAGTCAAACTTCTGCCTGGATCTTATGAACCTTAACCAATTTGTGGTCATTGGCCACTGTTGTGGAATATGTGCCATGTGAGGGCATGAGAGTCTTCACTGGTACCAAGAACTGCCCTTTGCCTGGGGTTCAGCTCCCCAGGCAAGTCACATGGCCATCACTCCCCAGAATGCTGCTGACTGTCTCCACCCTGCTTCCTCTCAATACCCCTGTGTATATGTTTTTAGTCCCAGGGAAAATATTTTCCTCATCTAGATATTCTTCAGAGACCTCTTTCCCGTGTATACCTCCATCCCCAAGCCTTATACAGTCTCCTTACTGAGTATAGTCTTTTCTAAGATCTGTGATCTCCAAATAACTTTTGTTTTTCTTTTCAAAAAAATACCTGAGTCAAGGAAATACTGTCTTAGGTAACCCACTTAAAATAGCATAGGAAAAAGAGAAGAACAAATATAAGTTAATATCTTCATAAACAACTGCACCACATTCAGAACAACTGGGGCATGAGGTTGGTGAGATAGAATAGTGCGTGCTCACACTGGATACTTTTTGGGGTTATGGCGATGGGGAGTGGTGCAGGGCATCTTCCACTGGCTTCAGTGACTCTCCTCACTAAGATCATACAAGCTTACATTTCAGTCCCAGTTCCAACTTTCTGACCCTTTTTATCATTTGTAAACTTGCCTCTACACCTGTCTTTCCCCCTTCCTTGTTCAGAGCAAGAGTTGGCTCTCCTTTCATTTTAAGCCAGGCAACGTTTCCCCTAGATCCTGTCACCTCCTGTGTCTTGTGGGATGCTGCATCAGCACCTACTTCTAAGGCACTGATATTTTCATCCTTTCTACTGACTTCTCAGCTTATTGATATGCTCACATCTATCCTATATGAATACAAAATCAGCACATAAAAAGCCCTTTTTTTCACCTTCCAACACTTTCTAGCTCCTTCCTTCTCCATTCTTCACAAAACCCCTGATTGTGCCACATTGACTTTTGCCTCCAGGGCTCAGGAGTGCCTGAGAAACAGCCTGTTCATGTCAGTCGTGGAGACAGATGGGCTCTGCCACATACAGTATATCCTCCTGGAGAAATGTACTGTAAGCTTTTCTAAGTCCCATTTTCTTAATTTTAAAAGTGATAACAGTGAGGACAACCTTGAAATACTATTGTCAGGATTCGAAAACAAAGTAAGTAAATCTTTTTATCACAGTCTTTATATATAATAGATAGAAAAGATTTGGAAGTATTATTTTTCTTAAATATTGCACCCTTAGCCTGAAGTCCTACTCTCTCCCTCTTCCATTCTTCCAGTTTTCCTGGGAAGTTTCTGCTAATCTATTTAAACTCTCCTCTGTGCTGGTACCTGCTATTACCTTCTTTTCTACCATTCCCCTTGTCTGATGTGTCCCCACTACTCTCCCATGATACCTAAGAAATTGTCTTATGGTATTTGATTTTTTTTCTCCCTCTCAATACTGCGTTGAAAGATCCTGGAGAACAGGAACTGGGGTGTAAATCTTATATCCCCATGCCTTTGTTGTGTTGTTGTGAGCACTCAAATGCTTGTTGAATTTAATTTTATTTCACAAACTTTTATATGTTACTATGTTCTAAACACTTTAGAAATATTAACCTTGTAATTGTTACAACAAAACTATGATGTGGATACTATTATCTTTATTCTACAGATGAGGAAACTGAGGCACAAGGAGGTAAAGTTGCCCAAGGCCACATAACAAGTAAATAGGGGAGTTGACATTAGAACAACAAGGTGAGCATCCCTCACCCTTGTGTTTAATACTATCTGCCCTGGGGTAATATTGTTATATATTCCTTGCCTGCTTGAAGCATTGTAATGAAGACTATGATATGAATGAACTTTGTCGACTGCAAAATATTGAATGAATAAAGGAAAAGTGTTATATAAATATATGTCATGACAACTAAAAGGAGAGCATTGCAAACATAACACTGTATAGAAATTTGATGATCATCATCAACATACTCTTTTAAACCCTGATTTTGAATCACTGAAAAGAGAGACTGCTATTCTTATATTCTTTTCAAAGGTAAGCAAAAACTGAAAAATAGTTTAACATATGTCACCTCTGGAGCGTATTCCCACAGTCGGTTTTCTGCAAGGATCAATTCTACTTGAGAACAGCTGTTTAGAGCAGATGAACTTCCTAAAATGGCCCTGGAGAGAAAAAAAGCAAACGGGCAGCTGCTTGACCTTTTTCCAAATGAAAAAAACAAACCCTGATCAGTTGGTCTTGATTGGCATGTTCAGAGTCAAGGAACTTTAGATCTGTTTTTATAACAAATCACTCGTGACGATTACTCAGTGCTCACTAACGTTGTATCACAGATCTTCTGGTGGGTCTGATGCATATTTACATTTTAACCATGAATTAACACAGGCAGCTTGGACAGCATGTGCCATCTCAGTGGTGACCCGTGGGGAAAAGCAATAGAAGGTGTTTCTGCAGATCGCCTGTGTCAGAATTACCTGGAAGGGTTGAACCATGTAGGTTAATGGTATCAAACTTAAAACTACTGATTCATAACCTTTGGGAGAGAATTCTAAGATGCTGCATCAGGAGCAAGCACTCCCAAGATGACTGTTAGGAAAACAGGGACTGGGTACCAAGAAGGGGAGACGCTGATCTCTTACAGTGTCAGACAGGATGGGAACGACTCTAGAACTTAAGATGACCTTTCCCAAAAGAATTCCAGGTTTTCTTTTTTCTGCTGGTTATGGTCAATTAATTGATGTTTACTATTGCACAGGGAATGGAGATTGAGTTGCAGCTGAACAAAAAGACATTCCTAAATCTATTTTGGCTCAGTTTACATTAGTGATTTCAATTCTGTTCCCTATGCCTTAAGGAAGAAAAAAAAAAGAAACGAATTTTCTGGAAGACCGGCAGTTGAATTTCTTGAGAGTGATAAAAATAAGCCCCACAGAGTAGCATTTAAAGAGATGATATATTAGGCAGGGCTTTACTCAACACCTGAATAATGATGGCTGCCCCCTAGAAAAAAACATTTTTTTAAAACTTTGTAACAGCTGCTTACTACAGCAGGGAAATGTTTCTGTTTTAAGCCCTGTGAGAAGGTGCTGGTACAGATGAATGTGTCCTCTTTGACATTTTGAAACAATTTTTTATGTCATTCATCACACCAAAATAATCATGACTTGAGAATGCTATCAGTAGCTAGTCTCTTATAATCACATAACACCCATGCTGCCGCCAGAGCACACCACTAACTGTAAGCCAGGGAGCACTTGTAGAAGGTGGTTAGGGTCCATTTACTTGTCTAAGAGCATATATAAATTGTGATTATTGTCTAGTAGGTATATTGTATACAATGCTACAAGTCAAGTCTGATGCTAACCACTCAGAGTTAGCACTGACTCCACAGGTTAAGGACACAATCTCCAGCAAGCTTGCACTGACTTCAGATGCCATCTGCAAGTTCGGGTTCCTCGGGCCACTTTCGTCTCTCGCCAACTGACTACAAATTCAGAGGGGGATTTGCCGTGACCCTCTCAGCTTAGATAATTCTCTAAAACAATTCACAAAGTCTAGTAAAGTATTATACTTAGGATTATACTTCTATTATTGGGGATATGATTCAGAAGCAGCCAAAGGAAGAGACTCATAGAGTGAGGTCTTTCAGAGTTTCAAATATTGAGCTTCTATGCCCTCTCGCCATCAGAGCATGTCACCCTTCTGGCACATTGATACATCCCCTAACAACGAAGCTTACTGGAGGCTCAAGATCCAGAGTTTTTATTAGGGTTTTATTGCATAGCCATGACTGATTGAGTCACTGACCACAGGAATGAAGTCAACCTCCAGCTTGCCTCTCCTGACCCATGGTTCAAAGTTCCAACCCTCTAATCACATGTTTGGTCTTTCTGGCAGGACAAGTACCCTCCCTCCTCCCGCCATCCAGAGACATCGCCTTAACTCAAACTCAGGTGTGGTTCATGGGCCCAGCGTGAATCACAGACACTCTGATTATCTTGGAAATTTCAAAGTTTTAGAGCCTCCATCCCAGAAGCCTAGGACAATGACCAGACAGATTCTTTATTGTAAAACACTGTAATTCTCAGAGGATGATAGTTCATATTATATAAGTCTTATCTATTGGGACCTCATACAATGTTTAGGAGGAATGAATCTTAGAAATGATTTAGTCTAAATCTCTCACTTGACAGAGGAGGAAACAGGTTCAGAGGTGAAGGTAATTTCCCAAGTTAGTTACTAGTAAATGGCAGAGGTGGAGCTGGAGTCAGAGTTAGGTTTAGGTTTTCTTATCTCAGGACCTCAGATTTAGGATGTGGATGGAAACTGGCATACAAAGTTTACGTGGGAAACAATGGGGACTGGAGGAAACATGCATGACTGTGTATGCCCGAGCTGTGTGTGTTGAGGGGCTCATAGTAGAGAATATTGGGTGTCTGCTGTTTACCCTGCTTGTACCAGGGCTGCCATATGGTTAATAAGGGCTCTTTAGACCACTGCTGTGGGAATTACTGAAACAAAACTTGGGATGTGTGTCACCATTTCTTTCAGTCTCAGGAAACTTGTTATAAAAGAGAAATCAAGAGCCCAGATTCTGATTGTCTGTCTGACTCAGTCAACACATTGAGAAAATGATGGGAAAACCATTCTACCTGCTTCTGTCATAACTTCTCCATTTTTATAAAAAGGGTGGACAGAGAAGAATAGCATCACAATCTATAAATATAATAGCATCACATTTATAGCATGACAATCTACAAATATAAACACAATGGCTATAAAACATTGTGTGTGTGTGTGTTTTCTTGAGGCACAAATTTTTTAAAATGAAAAAAAAAAAAAATGCAGTCATCCTATGGTGACCCTCAGCGTGTTCCCTTTCCTCCTCTTCTGGATGTAGGGGTTGGCTGACTAGATGATTTCTATGACCACAGCCAGCTTCCAGAGTAAATATTTTGGTGGTCATCATTGTTCCCTGTATGCCCATTTGTAAAGCAAGAATAAAGATATTTGCTTTAAAAAAGGAGGATTTGGTTGGGCGCAGCGGCTCACACCTGTAATCCGAGCACTTTGGAAGGCGGAGGTGGGAGGATCGTCCGAGGTTAGGAGTTGGAGACCAGTCTGGCTAACATGGTAAAACCCCATCTCTAGTAACAATACAAAAAAATTATCTGGGTGTGGTGGTGTGCGTCTGTAATCCCAGCTACTTGGGAGGCTGAGGCAGGGGAATTGCTTGAACCAGGGAGGTGGAGGTGGCAAGGAGCCAAGATCGCACCACTGCACTCCTGCCTGGGCGACATGAGTGAAACTCCATCTCAAAAAAAAAAAAAAAAAAAAAAAAAAAAAAAAAAAAAAAAAAGGGGAAAACAAAAAAAAAAAAAAAAAAAAAAAAAAAAAAAGCAGCTTAAAGAAATGACTTCCAGTTAGCTGACTTTTCTCTTTCATGCACTTTCTTTGTTCATTTCTAAATCTCTCTGGTAGCAGGGATTTTTAGAGATGAGTAGAAGCAAGACAGAGGCCTCAGTCTAGCCAGTCTCTCTTGAAGCTATCATCTACTCCTTGTCTTCACCTGCTACCTAGCTCCTTAGGACTTGCATTCTTCCAGTCTAGCACTTTCTCCTGGACTTCAGAACCAAAACATCTCAAACTCTACTAACTCCATTTGAGGTCCTTGTCTTCTCCTCAGTCACTCCCTGCTCTCTGTTTTTCCCACCTTGCCAAATGATACCACAGTCTACATAGGCACTCAGAGTAGACACTTAGCCATCCCTAAGGCAGCCCTTTCCTCACCCAGTCTGGCTTTATGTCACCCCATTTAGCATCTCTAGTTTACACTGTTATATCCCTTTGCTTCTGCTGTCTCAGTGCACACTCCTTACCTCTTATCTTCCGCAGTGGAGGCCTAACTGGCCTCCCTTATTCTGACCCTCTATCATTTATAAGAAGACATGAATTCTATGCTCTGTGTTAAATTGAGCCAGGTGGTTTACAGTCAGAAACGGTAGTATTGAATAAATAAAATGTTTACAAGTATATTCTTGAGCTGCCTGTGTTATTGAACAACGGAACAACCTAAGGGCTTGTTCAGCTGAGCCCAGCACAGGGTCTTACTACATGTCTTCATATAAATACATTATTTAATCTCATAACAACGGAACAACCTAAGGGCTTGTTCAGCTGAGCCCAGCACAGGGTCTTACTACATGTCTTCATATAAATACATTATTTAGTCTCATTTAGAGTAGTTTCCAGGTATTCCCATTCTGTGGCCCTGGAAACACATGAGCCTGGGCTTTATAGGTAGGGACATTTTAGTTTGCTATTATGAGTCTAGCATCTAATGACCTGGCAAACAGTAAGTGCTTAAGTTCTTGTGGACTGAATGAATGCAAGAATAGGCTTCCTAATGGACTTGGGAGCTAGGAGGGCCCTCAGAGAAAACTTAATAGAATCTATTCATTTATAAATGTAGATGCTATTGTTAAAAGAGAGGAAGCAAGTCACATTGTGAACCAGAGCTCGTCTGGCTGGGCTGTTCTTATGCCTCTCACGTTTTCTGTTGGGTTTCCTGCTGTGCAATCGCTGGTTTTTTCATTGTGGAGAGTTTTCTTCTGTCTGCACCAGACCTCACCTCACAGTCTGACCTCTTTGGCTTTCACCGTGTAATGACCTGAATAACCCCTGAATAACTCCTTTCTTCACAACCTCCACTGACCACCGTCTCCCAACCAGAGGCCACCGCATCCGGCTTTCCTGCCTGAGTCCATGGGTTTACACTCCTCCAGCTCCTTGAACCGCTTCACCCTGTGCCCTGGGCATAGTCCCTTGTCCCCTTTGCACCATTTCCTTCTGCAGCAGTCATCTTGTTTTTCACCTGGCTGTGACATTCATCTTCTAATCATTTTTCTAGTCCTTTGTTCAAAATAAGGTTTGGAACAGCGGTGTTCACTTCCAGATTTTTCTGAGGACCCAAGAAAATTCCTCCCTTGACCCTACTATATTGTTTCTGATGTTTATAAACTCCTTTCTTCACATTGAGGCAACGCAAAACATGGGACAAGCTATTTTTCTAGTAAAGGAAAAAAAGCCCTTAGTATAGAAATCCTTCACCAACATGGGAACCAGAGAAAATGTTTATTTTTGTTATTTCCATCTTTTAAAATGTGATGTTTTATTATCAGGCATGCACCTGGTGGCAGGGAGTGGGAGAGAGGATTTTATGCTCCTCCAGCTCAGGAAGAATTACTCTTTCCTGCCCTGCCACTGAAATGCAAAGGCCTCGGCTCCCAAGTCTGAAGCCCCGTGGTCTGTTTACCTGGATCCCATGATAATGTGCATCTGTTTGGAGAAGCCACAAGAAGCAGCCATCATCATTTAGAAGTTTTAGAATAATAACGTGTTTGGCCTTTGGGTGTGATCCCTGGTTGGTAGTGGTGGGTGGGCTCTGGGGCCTCCAAGTATGAGAAGATGAAGCTAGATTACTATGAATGAATTTTATTTTTTTTAGTTGGCAGTCTGCAGTGGGGGACAGTGAGGGAAAAGGGATCTGCTCTGTAACCCAGGCTGGAGTACAGTGGCACAATCACAGCTCACTTCAGCCTCAAACTCCAGGGCTCAAGCCATCCTCCCCCCTCAGCTTCCTACTTAGCTGGGATTACAGGCATGTGCCACCACACCCAGCTAATTTTTGTATTCTTAGTAGAGATGGGCTTTTACCATGTCGTCCAGGCTGGTCTTGAACTCCTGGGCTCAAATGATTCACCCACCTTGGCCTGCCAAAGTGCTGAGATCATAGGCTTGAACCTCTGTGCCTGGCTAGATCTCTTTGTGATCTGAAGATGGAGTAGAGCTTTTTATCTTTTGTGTCAACTCCGCATTTTCTGCCTATCTTCCGATATTCCACTTTTTACGTTCTTCCATCCCAGACTTACCCTGCTACTTCTGTTTCCCATTTAAATCTGACCTTCTATGCTTCTTCTATTTCCTGCATACCCTTACTCCCCCAAGGAGCTTCTTACTTATTTCTTTCTCACTTAAAATATTTACTGTTCTCCAAAGCTGGGATCCAGAGCAGAGATTCCCAAAAGTGTGGCCCCCAAATCTCCACCATTAACCTCACCAGGGAACTTGTTAAGAATAAAAATTCTTGGCCTCACTTGCATACCCCCTGAATCAGAAACTCTGGAGTAGGTCCAGCAAGGTCAGGGGATTCTGAAGCATACTAAAGATCAAGAACCAGTGCTCTAGCGTACATTCTAGGTCTTCCACATTTCCCAGTGAGCACTGTCTAAGGACCCATTGTAACTGACTGTATGAAAGATAACCTGGGCCTGGGCTGGCTCTCAGGAAGGCCCTGGATTCTGCACCATGCCATGCACTGACCCTGTTTTCATTTATCTCATAAATGTTTATGGAGAACTTCTTACTAAATGCAAGGGAATATGGTGGGCTTCAGGGAAACTGCAGAAATAACTCAGCTATAAATTTTGCACATATATAAGCTGTGGGGAAATGAGGGAGGTTTAAGATGTATAAATAACTACCAGGCAGAAATTGTCAAATCATCTATGAGAAACTGAGAAAGTTGAGTGGAGGAAGAGAATGTGTCCTGGTTAGGGCATGAAGACATGAATGACTTTGAGTTGTTTAACAACAGTCATTAAATGCAGGTGGCAGAGCTGAGAAGGGGATCCTCACTGACTTCAAAACAGTTCACAGTTGGGGAGAAAGAAGTGACAGTGATGGTGGCTCTCAGTGTGAGAAGCAGACCAGGATAGTGGTTTATAAGCATAAGCTCTGCAACCAGCTGGGGTTCACACTCTGCATCCGCCATTTATTAGCTCTGTGAATTTGAGTAATTTACTTAACCGTGTATTTACCTGTGTTCCTTCCTCATCTGTGAGGTGGGAATAATAAGAGCGCTACCTCACAAGGGTTTTGTAAAAATTAGCATACAATAATAAGTGTAAAAGAATTTGGCACATTTAGCCTGTCACATACTAAGGGCCCATAGTAACTAGAGGTTAGTTATTTTGTCGTTAAGTATTATGATAGCAACTTGTATAATTGAAAACCCAAAAGTGAATACTGTACTATATTGTATAACTGTTCTTATGATGTTTTACTCATGATGGAGTAGCTTTAGAAAGCATTTAGACAGTATGCCCATTTAGGCTTACTCTCTACCAAAACAATTGCTTTGTATTCATAGAGAACACAGTACCAGGACTTAATGTGGAAATGACTCCAGTGTTTTTGGCTGAATTGGTTCTCAGTCAGCCTGCCCCAGACTTATGGATTAGGACTGCCAAATTCAGAACTTCTAACGCCAGGCAGTCCACTTAGGATACAACCTCTGTGTGAGATGGAAGACATGCCAGGAGCTGTCTTTTGCATCAGCACATGTCTCTGGGTGAGGCAGCTTGCATTGAAAAATATCAAAAAAGGGTGAGGTCACATTGCATCCATTGGTGCCAAAGCATTCTTCTCAGGCATAGAGTATGTGGCTATTTTTAGAGTTTCCTATTCTTTGGAGCCTTTTGTATCTTTTTGTTAGAAAAAAAAAATAATATATTGAAGTAGCTAGTAAAATTACTGGAAAATATTCATATTGAAACAATTGGAAACTCTGTTCAAAGAGAAAAAAAATGTCTCTCCATGTATACATATAAATTGCTCTGGGCCAGAACTCTGAGAGCATCACAGTATATCCTGGAATTTGCCTGACACAACCTCAGGAGTTTCTCTCTGGCCTACTCATCTGTATAGGTGAGATCAGGAATAGGGGGGAAGGGTATGGTCATCTCAACCCTGAAGTTCACCAGTTATTATAAATGGGGGGTTCACTTTTGCCTACAGAACTAGGCCCAGTCAACTCTCAGTGTGGGACTTTGGGGAGGTAATAGTTCGGAAGGTGAGGAGGGAGTAAGGTCGCTGTTTGGCAGATCATCTTTATCGCATGTGTTGAGGTATAGACTTTTCATGCTACACAAAGTCAAGCAATCTTTGCGGCACATGTTTAGGCTGGGGTCGGGACCACAGTTCCTACAGAGTAAGCAAATCCAGACTGCAGATGAGCGACTTATTAGACACTGGAGGAGCACTGTGCCTCTATTTCAAACTTACCGAATTCAATTTCTAGGGCTGCTGTAAAAAAGCACCACAAACGGAGTGGCTTCGATAACAGAAATGTGTTTTCTCACCATTCTGGAGGCTGGAAGTCTGAGGCTGAGGTATCAGCAAGGTTGGTTCCTTCTGAGAAATATTAGGGATAGTCTGTTTCATTCCATGCCTCTTCCTTAGCTTGAGTGGTTTGTTGGCAATCTTTACCATTCCTTGGCCCTGTTGCTGCCTCATCTTTCCATAGTGTTCTCCCTGTGTGTATATTTGCATGTAAATATCCATGTTTTGAGTATGTCAATCACAATGGATTAAAGCCCATCCTAATGACCTCATTTTAACTTGATTACCTTTGTAAGGGCCCTATCTCAAAATATGGTTACATTTTCAGTTACTGTAGGTGAGGACTTCAACATACGAATTTTGGGGAGACACAGTACAACCCACAAACTCACATATAATGAATCCTTTCTAATTCACCTGCATACATTGTTACATGCAAAGAGTTAGAGAGCACTGTGAACCACAAAACAGGAAGCTTGAGGCCTATCTCTGATTTGCAGTGTGACTCAGACACAGATTTTAAGGCCTCTTTCCATTTCATAAAGAGAGGAGTTGGTGCTGTTCTCTTAGATTTCTTTCAACTCTATGCTTCTAGGACTCTGCACCTCTTTCTCTGAAGTTCTCCTGTTCTGTCTGATGTTGGGTGATAATGTCATACTAACTCTTTTGTCTTGTAGTAATGTGGGCTGAACCAGGAGTTGCTCCAACAAATTCTAAGCACTCATCACAAGAGGGGAGGAAGAACTGATTCATGCTTTTATTTGAACTTAATGCTAAATCGAACTAAGAATATTCATACGGTCTTCTGGTTTGGTGGCTATGTGATGGGTTCCCAATAGAGGCTTCATTCTCCTCTGCATTCTCCATTCGGACAGGCTTTGTCAAAAGCGTATCGCTGTAGCTTCACTTTACCTAGGATATGTCAATCTGAGTGAGTCTGACCACCTGGTGCAGTGTATTGGGTTTAAGACCCTATTGGAGTATAGGCACCAGTGGATTTTACTAAGTGTTCATAGCCAATGCAAATGGTGAGCGACGCCATGCTGACCTCTATTGTTTCCACTGATCTGCTTAGCTATTCTTGAGTCTCGTGAAGCACATCAGGGAATTGTTGATCTGCTCACATTTTAATAACATATTTTGATTCCTAGTTTGTTCTTTAATATTTCCTATGTTTAAGAATCCTTTGAGCATTATTCTCCAAGCATTGTAAGGTGACCTTTTGTGTGTCTTGGACAAGGCGTTTCAGTTCTCTGAGCAACAGATTCCTCATCTATGAGGCAGGCATTTGCTCCCTTCTTAGGCTACAAAAATGGAGCAAATGAAATGGTGGATAATGAACACAGGGTTTTACAGATGAGAACTGTGTGTTTATATCTGTTGTTTTGGGGTGATAATTAATGGCATCCCCTTGTACTCTCAAAAATGTCTGAGCATGCATCATAAACTATATAATCCTCTTATAAACCAATGAATGTAAGAATTCTTGGTTTTATAATTTATATCACTATGTAAATTATCTTAAATTTTAGTTTCTTAAATAGTCTCACTTGAAAGAAAAGTAGGACTTTTTATTTATACCCACACTCATTCACATAATTGATGTCACTGGCCTCAGTGCACCCCAGGTGGGCCCTGTTGCTGCTGTGTCCCGGGACCATCCAAGTCTAGCCAGTGCTCAGGCCGCCCACAGGCTTCAGTCACTCAACTGATTTGCTCCTAACACTTACTCTATCCCTAAGACTGTCTCCGAAGTGATACTGGTTTCTGCATTTCCCAGTTTTCTTTCTGCTCCTAAAGACAAGTATTGAAGCCCAGTCTATTTATAGGACAAAAACCATGATCACAGTGGTAGATAGATGATGGCAAAAAGAATAAGAACATGGAAAGGCTGCAAAGCTTAGGAAAGGTATGATCTTGCAAAGGCCTTGGCCTATTCTTCTCTACACTGCTGCTGTGACAGAAACCGTAAACCCCAGTGGGCTTCTGTCTTCTGCATTTATGGCTAAAGCTGGGGCACACACAATTCTCTCCTAGTTTAGAATACATTTTCTCTTTTGGGAAAAAGCATGTCTCTATTAAAGACTTGTTCCTCAACTAAGGCTGAGTAATAGGTTATATTCTTTCCTTGAATGAGCAGTTTTCATCTTTGAGAATTTTTACATTGGGGAGTATTCATTTGGCAGAAACTTTTATTCATCTAACTGTATATATCTTATTACTATTATAATAATATTATTTTTTTTACTGTGGAAAGCAACTTAGGGATCACAAAATCTGCTTTCATCTCCCTTGTACAGTGGAAGAAAATGAGCACTGTCCTTTAATTACAGAGTATGGGCCTTATGCTGGTCCCCAGGCTTAGGGTTTCTTTCTGACATACTATTCATAGTCATCTGTTTATCATTTTGTTTTAACCCAGTGTATTAAACATAAGTGTTTACCAATGAACAATGCAATTATGGATGGACTGTATAGTTTCTAAATATGTATCATAAAAATTGAGTCTCTGGATAGCATGCCTTTTGCTGCTTTTGTGGATTACAGTGGCCAGACTTTGGCATCGGTACTTTTAACATTCATGGTGTTTTGATTAGATACAAAGCAACTGACCCAAGTCTACGGCACATAATAATTTGTCACAAGGTAATAACTACCACATGGGTTGTTATAGAGATTTCATGCAATAGGGCACAAAAAATCCTGACTATGAATGCAAATCCCTCGAGTTGCAACACTGGTTGTAGGAGGAATCACTCAATGGGAGAGTCTGGTCATAAAGCACTCAGTAATAACTTTTGAATGAGTTGGACTCAAGAATTAGACGATTGGAAAAGATGTCTGAGTGTGGTGATTCCTCAGGGATCTAGAACCAGAAATACCATTTGATCCAACAATCCCATTATTGGGTTTATAAGCAAAGGAATATAGATCGTTCTATTATAAAGATACATGCATATGTATGTCTATTGCAGCACTATTTACAAAAACAAAGTCTTGAACAAACCCAAATACCCATTAATGATAGCCTGGATAAAGGAAATGTAGTACATATATACCACGGAATACTATGCAGCCATAAAAAAGGAATGAGATAATGTCCTTTGCAGGAACGTGGATGAAGTTGGAAGCCATAATCCTTAGCAAACTAACACAGGAACAGAAAACCAAACATCACATATTCTCACTCATAGGTGGGAACTGAACAATGAGAACACATGGACACAGGGAGGGTAACAATACACACTGGAGCCTGTCAGGAGGGCAGGGGGAGGGAGAGCCTCAAGACTAATGGCTAATGCATGGGGGCCTAATACCTAAGTGATGGGTTGATAGGTACAGCAAACTACCATGTCAAATGTTTACCTATGTAACCAAACTGCATGTTCTGTACATGTATCCCAGAACCCAAAATAAAATAAAATTTTTAAAAAGGAAAAGGTGTCTGGATGTAGTTGTTACGAATGTAGGCAATTTATTGTACTACTCAACTGATTTGTCTCTGTATTATAACGTTCTTTACACTCTTCTTGCCAACACCACAGGCCTCTTTGTGGTTGCCCCGTTCTGATGCTCCTCAAGACAACCTGCTAATGTAAGCAAAGAGTAAGTCAGTGAGGAGAGCACCTCCTCATGTCAGGAAGCCTAGTGAGTTAGATCACCTGGATTTGCTTATTTCCTGGACAAAAACTGCCCTTTTAATCCACAATTCTCTATTAAGGCCTGGTTCAAACATCATTTCCAAGGGAGAGTCTTCAACTTGAAGTGATCACTCAATCATTAAGAGCCTCTAACTTGAAGTGATCGCAAAGCCACTGCAGCTGCACCTTGCTTATGCACTTCTCTTACTGTCTTTTGTATTGTACTTTATACCTTATTTTTTTCTCCATTTCAGAGTGTGCCTTGCCCAGAATGTAACACATAGTAGGAGCTCATAAAATGTCCACTGAAATCCAGTTGATTAAGAGAGATAAGGCAAAGCAGCTCAGTGGATCAAGGCCAGCCCTTGCCAAGAGTTTCAAATTTCATTTTTGTACCAGTTTGCTTATTTATGTGGCCTTGATGAATTCCTTGGCAGCAGAGATGCTAAACAACGGAAACATTTATGGAAATTTAAGCAAATTGGTCAATAAAGAGAACAAAACGAAGCCCACACAGTCTACTCTTATGCTCTTTTACTTTTAAAGAAGTTTGTTTGTGTTATCACTTCAACGGTTTGGTAAATAACTGTGCCTTCTCGCTGATCTGTCCCCTGTGCTTGAAATGGTAGAATGTGATGATTAGTCATGGGTAAAGGCTGTATGCATCTTTCCAAGCTGCATGGCAATATGTATGCAGGAACTTGAGGTAAATAGAGATGCATTCATGGATATCAACCTAGAATGGCAATTTTAATACGTGTTCATCTACTTTGAATTTTCAGGTTTGTCCATACCAAGCTGTTTTAAAAAAAGAACATTTTGATACTGTAGTGATTTCTTTATTTATGGAAGGAGAAAAATCTTATTTCTAAGTACTTATAAAAATCCAGAGTTGCCCTCAAAGCATTTGTTCTGGGAGGTATATATCAGAGGAGTTGCCTTACTTTATCATCTGCTCCCACCCACTCCAGGCTCTTCTCACAAATATGAGATTCTATGAAACATATAAAGCCTCTGTATTATTTACTTCCATTGTCATATTACTGGAGTTTATTATAGAGACGAATGGACTGGAAGTGAAGAGAGCTAGGTTCTATTCCAGGCTCCTGGCTTGACTGTTAACTTGCCTTAATGCTGAGTAAGCCAAACTCTGTCTCTCTGGGTCTCAGTTTCTTCATCAGTGAAATAAAGAAATTTGTATGAGTTCCTTACTATGGTGATCTAAAAGACTGATAGTTTTATTTAAATCCAGTTAACTTATTATGGAAAATTATTTTTTAAGCTTAACTTATAATCATGCTCAATGGGGTTCAGATTTCGTAGATGGGGTTTGAATGTCCGTGTGTGTGTGTGTGTGTGTGTGTGTGTGTGTGTGTGTGTGTGTATGTTGGCCAAGAAGCACAAGATGCTTTGTTGAATGCTTCCACTTCACCGCAGCTTTCAGCTTCTCACCTAACTAGAGGACTATTTCCAAAGTATAAAAAGTTATCCCATTTATCATCTTATGTGCTCTTTACAGAAAGTGTGTAAATATCATAAAGGGCATTTCATGCCCATCTTACAGTGGAAGAAAGGGCTGAAGCCCCTAGACTTGCCCCCAGACACACAGCTGGTAAGTGGTTATGGGTATTTCTGCCTTCTTGTCCAATGCATCTACCAAACATTGGGTTAACTTTTGACTGCTGGAAAACCAGTGATTAGAGAACATGGAATACATGGAATCTCCACTGAAAGCCACAATATTTTGTCTTTAATAATTGATTTCTTTGTATCCTCTTTACCTAAATGGTAAATGGGATATAATCTCTACATAGTTTCCTAACTATTCACCTGATCTCCTGACCTCCACTTGTTTCCCTTCAATACATATTTTACTGTATTACTATAGGTATATTTTTTCTAAAGCGCAAAAACAATCACATCACTCTCCTGTAATGTTTTCCCGCTGTCTTCCTCAAAGCTCTGCAGGTTCATCTAAATCCCTTTACTTGGTATATAAAAACATTCATAATCTGGTCTTTGTTTTCCTCAATAGTCCCCGCTCTTTCCATGCCTTCCATTTATTTGTTGAAAACCTATTTTCATGCTTATGATATTCCAGTTTCCAGGCTAGGATACACATGAAAGCTGATAAATAAGATAGAGATTCCCAGAGATTGCCATCTACAATCCAGCTGAGCCAAATGTCATGGGTTTGACACTGCTCAGCCAGATAGCTCTTCCATTTTGTCTATCTTCACTGTAACTGGAAAATATCTACTCAGCTTTGCAATTCAATTTTCATCCCCTTCATGAAGCCTCTCACGGAGATTCAAACTATCCTTCAGGTCCCCATTATACTTTGTATATATGTCCATGATAAAGCAAATAATGCTTTAACCATTCTTATTGATGTACTAGACTGAAGGCTCTTTGAAGGTAGGGGACTCCGTAAACATTTATTCAGTGCTTTAACTGTTTGTGAGTCAAAGTACTTTGCAATCAACACACCAAGTTTTGTAGCTTTTAAATTCTGGGCCGTGCACAATGCACAGCTCCAAACCAGGTCTCATGATCGCATCTCAGTACGAATTTTATCCTTTGGGGTAGTCAAAGCCCAGGTCCTGCATCTGTGTATCACACAGACCTTATGTACCAGCAGAAATTCTGCATCTGCCCTCACAGTGGCACATTTCTGGCCACAGACCTAGGAGAGTGGGAAGAACTCCTCTATCATCTCTTTGAAGGTGGGCAGTGCAATCTCAGCTTCTGAGCTTATTTGGAGAGCCTATCTCTGACTCTCCTACTATGCAGGAGTCATATTTGTCCTCCATTGAATGTTACCATTAAGAATCCTGACCCAATATTTATATCCATTCCCTGTTCCCTATAGACTAGTAGCTTTGTCTCCATTTATTGCTGTGGGTTGCCACTCTGTTTCCACCATGCAGAAATTTTTTTGTTCTTCAAGCATACAGTTTTCAGTTATATATAACTGATTTTGTTGCATGTTTTCATTACTTATTATACCAGTTTTTTTTTTTTTTAAGTTCAGAGGGGAAGGGGAAATTTTTGGTACGTGCTTAATCTGCCATTTCTACCCATTTATTCATTTTATGAAAGTACTAACATTTATTAAAGCAATTCCCCATTCTTGGACAGTTAGGGTGTTTTTAGTTTCTTGTCATTACAAATATCACAATGATAAATACCTTTATGGCTAAATATTTGCATGTATCCATTATTATGTTCCTAGATTACGTTTTCAGAAATAAAGCTAATGACAAATTTTACCTTTTCATTATGTGTGTCTGATAACGTTTTTCTTCCAGCTTAAAATCTTTCCTTGGCTTTTTCATTTCCTTCAGGAAAAAGCACTAACAACATAACATTATGTTAAAAATGTCTCAATATCCATTCTTTCTGACCTCTCGCCTCCTGTTGAGTGAGTCTTCTCCACCACACTTGCCATTCTGCAGGTATACTGTACTGTCTTGCTCCTCTGTGTCTTTCACTGTGCTGGCCCCCCTATCAGGTATCCTTTCCCCTCCATCTCTGCCTAGTAATCTCCTACTCTTTGTTGTTGCTGTTGTTGTTAAGGAGCCTAGCTTTGTTGCCTAGACTGGAGTGCAGTGACAGCGAACTTGACTCATTGCAACCTCTGCCTCCCGAGTTTAAGCGATTCTCCTGCCTCAGCCTCCTGAGTTGCTGGGACTGTAAGTGCAAGCCACCACACTGACAATTGTTTGTATTTTTAGTAGATATGGGATTTCACCATGTTAGTCAGGAGGATCTCAATCTCCTGACCTCATGTGATTCACCTGCCTCGGCCTCCCAAAGTGCCAGAGTTACAGGTGTGAGCAACCACACCCGGCCCCTACTCATCCTTTAAAACTCTGCTCATGTGGGCTTTTTGCTGTGAAGCCGTGACCTTTCCAGAAGGTTTTCTCCCTTATATGCTATTATAGATCCTCTATTAAAGCATTTACTAAAGTTGTTTTACGTGATTATCTCCACCACTAGGTTGAGAAATTCTCAAAAAATTGTTATCTGAATTCTAGCACTTAGTAGAGTGCATTATACATAGTAGGTACTCACTCAATTTCTAATCAATGAATGAATGATATATAACTTTGTGAATTGCATCATGTTCAATCATGATATTTTTCCTTTTGCTTCCACATAATAAACTTCTTTGCGTTGAAGATTATATTATGATTTTTTAATGTCTATCTATATCTGTCTATCTAGCTACCTATATCTATCCATGTGTCCATCTATCCATCCATCTAAGCTATTGTATTCTTTAATCTCTAATCTACTAATGTAGTATCAATCGTATTGTTGGCATACTAAATATTTACTGTTTGATTGACTATTAAACAAAATTACAGTATTGGTGAGGTTGAAGAGAATTTACAATGAAGTTCTGCTGCAGGTCATTACACGCTAGGCTGTCAGGACATGAATACTTACTTTGGATGAGGCTCTTTCCCTTCTTTCTTGGTTTTCTCAGACATAAAGTCTCTGGACTTGAAGACCTCCAAGGCAATTTCCAGTTGTAACAGTCAGTCTTCTTTCTCATAATTATAATCCTATGCTAAATGCCAAGACTATGGCCCCTGTTCTATAAAAAATAAGTGAGCCCCGTGTTTCATAGTGGCACTTGTTTATAGTATATTTTTATTTTGTGGAGTGCTAAAATAGAAGTCATAGCACTTGTATTATGTTTTAACTTACATCTGGAAAAATGATTACATGAAGTCCTGAGAAGAAAGCTTGTAAATCCTTCTGGAAATGTTTTGACTACAAATGAGCGCCCATCCATATTTCTAGCGAATTTGAAAGTGATAGCAAAAAATGATAAACTGTTTGCTGGTTTGTAGAGAAAGTTCACAGAGTGAAAACAAATTCTTAAATTAAGCAAAGCTATATAAAACTGAGTAGAAAACAGTATAAAACTCAAGAAAGCATCCTTACTTGCTTATAAAAAAGAAAGGTATTTAAAATGAAATGATCTCCTTTTTAATACTCATTTTATTGTTATCAAATTGAGAGCTATTATTTTGGGGTTTGTTCATTTCCAAAAATCTTTCTCTCTTCTACTTCACAGGTAAACTATATTGGTTTTGTTTTAACTGCACGAGTACTAGAGAGTATTTCTTAGTGGTATTAAAACTTGATGTATGTACTCAATCATAGCAAATAAACAAAACTGCCAGAAACTTTGATAATTCAATTTCAGTTACTGATTGCATCTTCTTAATGAAAGGTCTTCTTTCATGACTAATTGAATTGAATATCCTGAATCCTGTCTTGAGTGCTCATCCCACATATAAAACTTTAGATAAGGGACATTCTTTTTTTTTAATGTTAAGTTCTGGGACACACGTGCAGACGACGCAGGTTTGTTACATGTGCCATGTGGTTTGTATACACGTTCCATGGTGGTTTGCTGTACCAATCAACCTGTAATCTAGGTTTTAAGTCCTGGAGGCATTAGGTATTTGTCTTAATGCTCTCCCTCCCCTTCCCCCAACCTTCAACAGGCCCCGGTGTGTGATGTTCCCCTCCCTGTGTCCATGTGTTCTCATTGTTCAACTCCCACTTATAAGAACATGCGGTATTTGGTTTTCTGTTCGCATGTTAGTTGACTGAGAAGAATGGCTTCCAGCTTCATCCAGGTCCCTGCAAAGGATATGAGCTCATTCTTTTTTATGGCTGCATAATATTCCATGGGGTATATGAAGGCACATTCTTTATTGATTTCAGGTTTACCATTTATGATAATGGCATAGCAATCTGTTCTCTCACTTTGACTTATCTGTAATTCAATCTTTATTTTGTTACCTTTTCCTGTAATTGTTCCATGAACCATGATGAAGTTGATTTTTAAAAAATATGTATTTTGGTGAAATTCTATAAAGAGGAACTGTGTCTAGCTAATTTTTTTACTCTCCACCCACTCTCCTGCCCCATCCTATTGCTAATATGTAACATGCATTTAAAAAATATTTTCTAAATACCTGCATTTCAATAAAAAGCTCGAGCTCTCTAATACAGAAATCTTATTTCTCATTACCCTTAGATAAACCATTGTCCTGATTTTGCTGGATTTTCAGGATTAATGCATTAAAATCTTACTGAACTCCAGATAGGGTTTCTAAATAATTTATTTTTCTTCTTTTTGCTTTTCTGTGTTTTCTAGTTTTTCCCTACCGGATAAGTATTAGTTAGCTGTACAAAAACTAAATGTTAGTAAAACACTAGAGAGTAGATATCACTTTGAGTTGTACTGGATTTTTATTCCATGCAGAAGGAATAGCAATAAATAATCAAACTATTTGGGGTTGGCCTTTTGTTGACCTTTTTTTTTTTTAAGACGGAGTCTCACTCTCACCCAAGCTAGAGTGCAATGGTGAGATCCCAACTCACTGCAACCTCCGCCTCCCAGATTCAAGCGATTCTCCTCCTCAGCCTCCCAAGTAGCTGGGATTACAGGCACGTGCCACCACGCCCAGCTAATTTTTTTGTATTTTTAGTAAAGAATGGGTTTCACTACATTAGCCAGGCTGGTCTCAAACTCCTGACCTCAGGTGATCCGCCTGCTTTGGCCTACCAAGGTGCTGGGATTACAGGTGTGAGCCACTGCGCCGGGCCTTTAATGCCTTCTAAAAACCTTCTTTGTATAAATTAAGGAAGTAATCCTGGTGGTAGTTTTAGTGCTCTGATCTAAGATCTCTAAAATCAGAGGGTCCAGGGTCCTACAATAACTATGGGGGGTAGTTTCATTCACCCGGCATGTCTATGGCTCATTTAAAATAGGCAGTGCTCACACTCAGTGCTCCTCAGTTGCTGCTACTTGTCTACCATACAGTGGTAACTTTGTTGGATTATTTAAATTAAATTAAATTTAATTAATTAATTAACTAACTAATTATTTTGACACGAGGTCTCACTCTGTCACAGGGGCTGGAGTGCAGTGGCAAGATCTCGGCTCACTACAACCTCTGCCTTCTGGGTTCAAGAGATTCTCCTGCCTCAGCCTCCTGAGTAGCTGGGACTACAGGCATCTGCCACCATGCCCACCTAATTTTTGCATTTTTTTAGTAGAAACAGGGTTTCACCATGTTGGCTGGGATGGTCTTGATCTCCTGACCTCCTGATCCACCCACCTCGGCTTCCCAAAGTACTGGGATTATAGGCATGAGCCTCTGCACCTGGCCACTTTGTTGGATTATAATGTTTCTTGATTTTATTATGAAGGTATCTTTTAATATCGCATAATAGATTCATTTGGTTGACACAAAGTGAAACATTAAGGTATGTTACAGTGAGGAGGACATTGGTTACTTTCACAATTCCAACTACTTCCTCTTCCACATGTCTTGAAAAAGGTAGGAACATTTTTAGTCTTCACATCCATAGATCCACAATCAGCTTTATCACTTATTAGTGGTAGGATTGAAGAAGCTTATGTGTACTATGTCCTTCAGAGGCCTCTTATCTAACATGGGGATGCTATTACCTGCCTGTCTACCTAATGGGATTATCTAATGCATGTGAAAATGCTAGGCTAATTGCAAACACAGAACAAATGGATATTGTCACCATTATTGTAGGATCTCTGTGTTTGTGCAAAAGTAAAATCCTTGGAGACAAGCTGGAAGATTTTTTTTCTTTAGCAGCTCTTCTGCCAAAAACATATATCTCGATTGCAGCTGGAAGGGAAGCATTCTGAGAGGGAAAATAATGTTGAATAGGAATCAGAGACTGATATTTGAAAGCTTGAACATGCTTCTTTATGTTTAATGATAATGATAACTTGACTTTTAAGTGGCTTCTCTAACATGAGAACCACTAAATCAGGAAAGCTATAAACTGATGAAAAGCTACCCCAGAGAGACGACAGGGAAGGGTAAATAGGATTGGACCAGTGTGTTTGGCCAAGGGTACTCATCTGCCTAAGATTTTATGGACTTCACAGGAGGCCTGCTCTGTGGTGTGTGAAAGACCAGAGAACAAGTCACCAACCAGCTTTGGACCTCATTTATTGAGATTCTTCTATATGCTTCCCTCTGGTGTAGGTGCTTTGATAAAACTATTACATTTGAACTTCAGAACAATTCTGTGAAGAGAGTGCTATTGTACCATTACTATTCATAGGAAAATTGATACTCAAATATTCCCTAAACTACAATTATCATCAGGTCTTCTAATTCTAAATCTAGCCCTCTTTTCATTTTATAGACAACTGCGTAACAACCGCATATAACTGCATTAGTAACTGTGTATTTACAAGGTGCTTCCACAGAAATGACCTTACTTGATTGTTACTTTTTCTGCCCCCAACTTTTCCAAGTCATGCTTGTGTGTTTCTGTCTCAGTTCTGGTGGGCTGCCTAAAAAGAACATTGAATGGTCATGAATCAGAATTCTGGCATGGTCTCCTTCACCGATTAGCTTTGCTACTTAAATTCCTGAAAGAGAAGGGAGTTGCCACCACTGTAGCTATTTGGTAGAAGAATCCAGATGAGAGCTCCCGCTTCTTGAGAACCAGGCCTCCCAATGATCTTTGGAGATAAAAAGTACTAAACATCCAAGTATTTGTGCATTTGCCGAGGTCATTATTTAATTAAAAAGTATAATTATGATCCACTCCTTCTGGTAATCAATGAGACTCTGACTTATAAAATGCAGTAAGGGAAAATGTTGGTAGAAAAAGATTTACCATAAAGGTTTAGTCCTTATTTATAATGAAAATGATACTTAGAGACAATGGAGAAGAAGCTGTTTAAAGCTTGCATTAGTTGTAAAAACCCCAGCTTTAAACATTGAATCTGTAAAAAATGGAGACAGAGTTTGGGCTATATTTAAAAGCGTCTGACTATATCAAGTGCTCCCCTTTGTAGAGGACCCAAGTCAGCCTTCCTAGAAGGTGAAAGCCTATAGAAATCAGCTTATCATAGAAAATGAATGTATTGGAGACTGCTCTAACCTAGGTAGCTTTCAAATAAGTCCACGGGAAAGATCATTTTAGTCGTTGAATTAATGAAATGTCTAATACGGTTACTGAAGTTATCGCAGGCCATTTATTTGGATTTTGCAATGATTCAGATTTTTGAAAATGAATCTGTAGTGAAAATGAATGGTAGAAATAAGCTAATAAAGGAAATGTCTAGCTACCTAATCAAACCTGTCTTTACAATAAGACCAGGATATTACCTCTGGAGGATGAATAACACATCATCTGAGATATTTTATTAAAGGTTAGCTGTGATCCTCTTTCGAAGGCGGTTGCTATTACTTGAGGGAAAATGACCTTAAGGCTACTTCCTTCTTTCTCTTACCTTTCCTTTCCTTTTCTTTCACCATTCCTTTTAGACATAACCTGGTGAATGAGGACTGTGGAATATGGAGTGAGGAATAAGGAAGCCTACTCAGTCTGAGTCAGATGCAGTAGGAGATCAGTGAAAGGGATTTTTCATTAGGGAGTGGGATGTGTTGATGTGATAAAGCTTCTTGAAGCAGAATTTTATGGCAAGCGTGATACACTTACTTGCCCATATTTATGCAGCTTTTAAGTAGTAAAGCTCTGATTTGAACTGGGTCTGATTGTCTTGAATGCAGAAGCCCCAGGTAATTTACCACATCTGGCTCTCACTGCTTTTGGATAGCAGAAGGTTGAATCTTCACATGTCAGTCATTTTATTTGCTAGATTGATTACATTTTGTCTGGAACATGATAATCTCAGACTCTGGTCAGTCTTCAGCTTAGGAAATATTTTCTTGATTATTATTTCTATTCCACTCTTTCAGATTTGTGCTTAGGGTTAAAAATTACTTGTAAAGATAAATCTCCAGTCTTTACTATTTTTATTGTCTTCCCTTTCATATCTTTCACCTTTTCTGATTCTTGGGAGAATTTTCTCTTTACATCAATGATTTAATTTTTTTTGAGACAGTCTCACTCTGTCTCCAGGCTGGAGTGCAATGGCATGATCTTGGCTTTCTGCAACCTCCACCACTCAGGTTCAAATGATTCTCCTGCCTCAGCCTCCCAAGTAGCTGAGATTACAGGCACAGGCAATCATGCCAGGCTAATCTTTGTATTTTTAGTAGAGATGGGGTTTCACTATGTTGGCCAGGCTGGTCTTGAACTCCTAACCTTAAGTGATCCTCCTGCCTTGGCCTCCCAAAGTGCTGGTATTACAGGCATGAGCCACTGCACACGGCTGATTTAATTTTATTATGGTGCCAGTTTTGTTCTTTTCCAATTCCACTGTAGGATTAATTTGGTTATTGTTACCTTGCGTTTCTCAGCCAGGACCCTTAATAATTTTAGACCACATTTCCATAAATTATTTTTCTATCTCATCATTTATCCCTAACCTTAACAAGTGTACTATTTCATGCATTTATTTGAGAGCCCAGAACAGACATTTTCAGTTTTTTCTTAATATTAAATTCCTTTTTTTTTTTTTTTAAGAACGATGGTTTTTTTTTCTGCACGTTCAGAACAACTTTTCCTTATTTCAATTTTATAGCGTGGGTCCACCTGTGTTGTTTTTTGTCCCCCACCCCCACCCCTAAATGTTTACTTTTCCTTGAGCATTAATCCAACCCTGGAGTTTTCCAAAAGTGAGGCTTCTCTGTTTTCCCTTATTCCCCAGTAATTTCTATGAGAGCGTAATTGATTTGTACAAAGCTCTTCACTAATTTTTGGGAGGTCTATCTGTATGGCTCTGCCTTAATAAGGAAGTATCTTCTGCTTCCAATATAGCAGATACTTCTTTACCTCTGAGGAAGATAATTTTACACCCATTGTAAGTTAAAAATTTTCTAGTTTTTACTTTTCCAGAAACAGAGTATACAATGGTCAGAGTTCTTCCTAGCTTCATTAGTGCCCACTCACCAACTTTATATTACGTCCTACTTGGAATTTCTGTACCACTGGGTGTTAAAGTCTTCATCTTTTTATATAAGGTTAATCCAGTAATGCTCCTTTAGGGAAAAAGCAAATGCCAGGGGAGGGAAAAAAATCATCTTAGATGGCTTAGTTAACTATTTATTTATTGTATTTCCATATTGCAATATATGTGGGAAGGGGAGATGTAAGATTTCTGATTTCTGTAGGTTTGAGAGGGATCTACACAGTGAGAGTGACTGGTGGCTTCTGCAACTTTTCTAGCCTGTATATACACATCAGCTGTGGATGAGGCCACATGTTTATCTTATACAGATGAGTATTGATTTCTCCGAGGTACTGAAAAACTGTTGTTAGATATTATTAGGTTAGCTTTTATTGCTACAGTGATGTCAGGTCATATTTTTGGGTTTTGTGTATTTTAATGGGATGTAGAGAGAGAAAAAAAGAAGTGCCATAAGATGTATCAACACTTTATTTGTATGATATCACACTAATGTGTTGCTACAAACTTACCCTCAGTAGTTATAATTTTCTGGGATCTTTTTAGAATAGATATGTCCATTTTTAAGCTCGTGTTTTCCTATTCATGGAAACCTAGCATCAGCAGCTGAGACTGGGGTGACTTTCAAGCCTGATTTGTCCTGTCCCATGATCTACTTAGGGCACATAGGGAAGCAGCTTGGCGTCCTGGCAGGTTCACTAAGCCCTGGAAGGCAGGGGCCATGTATGACTTATCTTTGCATACTGAGTACTTTGCAAATGGCCTGGCACCTGGGTATCAAATTGTGGATTATTTTAGAACAAATAAAGAGCCTATAAAATTCCCAGAGAAAAACTCAGTCACCTTTTCAGGAACTGTGTCTTCAGCTCCTAATGGGATAGCTATTTTGATATGTAGCAAATGAAGTTTTTAAAAAATCTTAACTGCAATGGTAATTTCATACTAATTATTGCACTGGACAAATACATTATTTTCTCTGAAAACCTAAGTTACACAAAACTATGGTTTAGAAGAAAGGCAGAAGTTTTATCTCTTCTCAAGCTAACTCATTATTTCAAAATAAGCCAAGTGCCATGCTTCCTAGGATAAAGCTAATGCACCCTAAAATTTCATTTACTAGTTACCATGCACCAAATCTGCATTGTTCCGCTCTCCATGATGGTCTTCCTGGAGAGGCTACAGCTTGCTCAGCTTCACAAAGTCATGGCAGAATGTAATAAAACTGCTGGTAGCAGCATTTAGGTACCCAAGGGAACATTCTCACAAGCCAGCAGCTAATCTTGATTTGCAAGAGGCGAGTGGTGAGCTACAGAAGCAATGCAAGACTCTGACATGCCAAGTTCTGGGTACCTGGCCACTGACAGTTTCAATATCAGCTTTCAGCCTGCTAAGGCATGGGTCCAGTTTATCACCTATTTTGTTTATATAAAACTATATAGAAAATCTATTTAAATGTGATTTTTTTAAGGGTGGGCTGATTGATTATTTAGCACATTTATTATGGTTTTTCTGTGATTGTTCAAGAATCACTGGTGTGTCCTATTGTATTTTGTCCTAGTCAAACTTTGCAGCATCTCTCTCAGTGCACTGTTTTGTATCTGCAATTGCAAAGTACTGATAAATTTTGTATCTGTAATTGCAAAGTACTGATAAACGTCCTTTCTGTTTTCCAAAGGAGCAATGATAGACTGAAAAAAAACCTCCAAATGGTCTTGTGGGCCTCATTGCAGAAATATAGTTTAGCCTAGAATAAGAAAGCCTTTAAAACTTCACATTATCTTGTCACATTTATTACTTCTGAAAATTTTATTAGTGTTTTGATCCTTTTGCAATTTAAAAATGGGAGCTGCATGTTTAAAAACTAAAAGTATTGTTAGGATTTGTCTAGGAAATGTGGTTTTATTGATAATTTGGGTTTAAGCGTCATGCATAGCTTAGGTAGATACATAATATAACATCCCATTATAATATAGCCAAATATAGGATTTAAAAAATTATCATGATTAAAATATTACCTGTATTTTAATACCACATGTGTCTGAATCTTATAGATTTAACAAATTCAGGTAGTTGGAACTCAGCTGTAAACCAAGAAATAACATCAAAAGGAATTTGATGCAGATAAAACTGATACCCAGAAGCCTATATAGTCTTAGCTCTTCTTCCTTCTCACCTCCATCCCCTCTCCCTCTATGTTATGGGATTTTCTTCTAGGAGCTTATTTTAAAGTTCTAACCATTCTGTTTTTGCTTTGTTTTTAAACAGTTCTCTTTTTTTTCTATCCCATAGAAGACGGGAAGCATCTGAATGTAGGCACAGTGGCTGCAGTTAAAAAGAGGCAGAAAAATGATAAAAATCAGACAGAAAAACTCTAAAAGCGTTAGGGCTATCTAGTGAAGTGACAGGAAGCCCTGAACATTTTATTTGTTCTAATACAGGACAATGTGTATATTCATCATAACTGCCCTGACATGTTAAGAGAAGATTAAATTATGCTCAATATGGTATATTGAATAAAGGGAAGAAATGCACAGTATATTTCAGGAAGCATTCTGTGCAAGAAAGTTATCGTCTTTATGAACATAAAGGAAAAAAACCCACCTCAACTCACTAGAGAACATAGATATCCAGAATAGCAAACATTTTATGATTACATATTAACCTTCCCATTGTTGATATGTACTGGGTTCCTCTGTTATTTATAAGTGCTGTGACCTTGGCCATGGGATTTTATACTAACACCCATCCCTCAGTAATGTTCTGTAGATTCAATAAGATTTATCTTTGTAAAGTTTTTCACATTGTACTTGCCAATTAGTGTATATTTAATAACTGTGGCTATGATTCATTTCAAGATTCCTGTGAATAACAATGACAAAAAACACATTGGAAGCTGGGTCATGCCAAGAATTACAGACCATACATTACATTTTCATGATCCTACACTGCCAGGTATTTTCTTGTTGAATACTCTGAAAAATATTACATGAACTTAAAGACTGTCAACATTGGAGAGAATATGTCCATAATCTTGAAGTAGCTGGCATTGTTTCTGGATATGTATGACATAAGTCTTTGGTTTGGAAGTGGGAGGCTGTCCTGTGCATTGCAGAATGGTTGGTTAACAGATCCCTGGCTTCTAACCACTGGATGCCAGCAGCATTCCTCCTCCCACCCTAGTTATGACAATCAGGGATACAGGCATTGCTCAGTGTCCCTGGGGGCCAGATCACCCCAGCTGAGAACCGCTGCACTAGAAAAACAAATGTGTAAATATGGAGCATGGAGTTTTAAACAGTGGTCATGAGTTAATGCTGAGTGTGTTTAAATTCTCATTCCTTTGTGCTATGAGGCTTTGACCACGTGTATTTGCTTTACTATAATTCTGTGTGTGTGTGTGTGTGTCTTTTCACCTTATAATTTAGATGTTGTTTAGTGACAGTTAAAGGAGAGTGAGAAAGGTTTCAGATGAAACTGTGTGTTTTATCCACTATTTTGAACATAAAAGGCTTCTTCGGTGAGGTTCTGTCACTGTTTTTTGGATAACTGTATGTAAATCAACATACATTTATTGAGTGCATACCCTTCTAAAAAGTCCTGTACCAGGTATTGCAAGGAAAGAATTTCTTTTTCCTGAACCTCTTGGATGAGGGAATTTCTTTCTTTTCTGGTGTGTAACATTTCTTTTCTTGGCCCATGTGTCTGGGGGGCTGGTTATTCTTCCCCTTCAATCCCAAACAGCTTCTTTTCCTATGGCTTCACTGACATTTTGCTCTAAAATCCTCATGCTTATATTCACCTTTCCCCATTCCTCCATCTCTATTGCATCATTATGCAGGTTTGCAAACATCATCATCTTCTTTCTGGCATGACTCAGACTCCTGATAACGTTCCATTTCTGGTTGCCTTATTTAGGGAAAATCATCATCTTCTTCTAGCCCATATTAGCATGGGACACTGGTCCATCTATTACTCAGTTCCTCTTTAATTTAAAAATACAGTCGTAATCAAATTTTTTCTAGCTTTTTGTCTTACTCATATTTTTGGGGACTAATCAGTTACGATTAAATTGGTCAACTAGTAACAGAAATCTAAGTAATACTAATAAACTAAATAGAATTAATTTTCCCTTGACATAGAAGTCAAGAGGTTGGTATGGTGATGTTGTGATTTCATCAGCCTCTCAGTTTTTCTCAGTCCTTCCATTCTGCATTCCTATTCTGTAGCTTACAACTTCAAGGTCAATTCATGGTCAAAAGATGTCTGTCTGTCTATTGCAGCTCCAACCGTCACATCTGAGTTTTAGAAATAGAAATGTAGGAAAAAAGAAAGGCCTGTCAATGGAATGCTTTCTCCTTCTCTGAAGTACCTCTTAAAATTTTTAAAATTTTAACACCTGTCTGTAAGGGTGGCTAGGATATGTGGCTGGGCACATTGTTGCTATCAACAATGTAGAGATTGTGTTAATAAGGAGAAAGTGAGAATAGATATTGGCCAGGCAGCAGATGTCTCTGCACACAGAAAATTTTTCAGAGGAATTTATGTCATTGATGTTATATATACCATATAGAAAATAGGACTTTAAGAAGTTTCATAATCTATACAGCAAAATTTACTATGTTAATATTGAGTTATTACCCCTAACATTTGTTCCTTGTGCTCAAATACAGAATTGGAAAGATTCTTTATCATTGCCTTAAGGAATGAGGGGGAAAACTGTCATATTCCTCTGAAAAGTAAAAAAATGTGGTCAATCAATCTAGTTGACTGATTTTTTTTCCCCCTGATGTGTCAGAAGTGGCTGATTAGCTATGAGTTTCTATACATAGCTAGCGTTTATCAGAGGAATATCATAAGGACACTCTTTCTCTTGAAAATATGAAAAGTATAAGCAGTTTTTATGTGTAAGGGAAGGAGCGGTGCCCAGGTCGGTTAGACTGTGGTGTAGGGCGATGTGGGGAAAGGCACGGACTGTGTTCAAGAAGCTTCTATTCTGCTTTACCTTGACCATTTCTGACTCTGTCACTTTTCCTCGATCACTGTAAGTCTCTGTTTTTCATCTATAAAATGGGACTAATCCTTAACTTGGCTATCATTTGTTCTGTCCCTTCTTAAAGATGCACTGAATGCCCATCTGTGGCAAGATACTAGGGTAGGACAGAGCTATTGTTAGACTTAAATAAAATATCATGTAGAAAATCATATGTAAATTCAAAATGCTATTGGGTTGCTGATATGGAGATTATTTATTTTTTTTTATCATTTAGATCCAGATCAGATTTTAGCCATGCTTGGCAACAAATAAACTCTATTTCTCAAAAATTCCTAGTAGCAATCAATTATCTCAAAAAAATTCTGCTGTCCTGTGTGATACTGCAAGTATGTATTACCCATTAACGTTAATTAGGAAGGACCTAGAAAGTGCAGCCAGATAAACTATATTTTATTCCCAGCTCTCCTACTTGCCCCCTAAATTTCCACAAACACTAGGTTCCTTTTTGCATGCTTCCAAGCCTAAAATTCATAAGTAATTTTATTCCTTATTTCTTCACACAATGACAAAATCCTAAAATCCTTCACATGTTTGTCAGGCAAAATTAAATATTTGTAAAGTCTGAGTGCCACCCTCACCTTAAGAAGCCTAAAATGAGTCGAGGTGCTGTGGCTCACGCCTGTAATTCCAGCACTTTGGGAGGCTGAGATGGGTGGATTACCTGAGGTCATGAGTTCGAGACAAGCCTGGCCAACATGGTCAAACCCCGCCTCTACTAAAAACACACACATACACAAAAACTAGCCAGGCATGGCGGTGGGCACCTGTAATCCCAGTTACTCAGGAGGCTGGGGCAGTAGAATCACGAGCTGAGATAGCGCCACTGCACTCTAGCCTGGGTGACAGAGCATGATTCCATCTAAAAAAAAAAAAAAAAAGAAGAAGAAGACTAAAATAAGGAATATATATTGAAAGAAGAGTTTTATTTATTTTGGTTTAATGAAAATTTGATCTGTTGTATTTTTTAATTAGAAATTATTTGCTTCCAGATTTTCTTACAGGACATACAGGAACTAATTAGAATATTATTAATATTATAGCTCTGTACTGCAGTCTCAGAAGGCTACAGAACTCTGTAAGTGAAAAATAATTATTTGGCTTGCATTGTCTAAAAGGAGATGGTATCTAGCTGAGGAAAACTGGTGGCATTTGAGCGTGGCTTTGACAGATTTTGATGGGCACAGAAAGTGAGGCTGGCCGAGTATTCCAGGAGGAAACCACAGTGTGGGGACCGGAGAAACTCCGGGGGATGATTGGGGAAAAACAAGAAGATTTTTTGGTTATTCTAAAGAAATGGACTAAGCTTCTCAAAAACAAAAGTTGTGACTTATTTCCCTTTGCCAGTCTTAGCCTAGTCATAGTATAACATAAAGAGAGCTTGTGATCATTTACCAAATTGAATTACAGCCAGTTTTAAGCCAAACACAAAGACTGTAAAGAAATGGATGTGCCCACCCTCTCTAACTGTCCTTGTTGAAGACGACATGGGTGTTCCATAAAGAGCATTTGACAATTTCTATTTCTGCACCATTCAAAATACAATGTTACAGAAGGCTAACAGTAAGTTCTGTGTCACAACAAAAGTTTATTTCAAGGACAGTAGGGCCACAGATGGCATCTACTCAAACTAACAATGGATGCTTAAATCTCCCTTTCAGTAGTCCTAAAAAGTGATGACTCACTGCCTCAGCATAAATTCCTAGTTTATTCCCAAAGAGTCCATTTTGCAAGCTTCACTGCCCCCTACAGAAAGGTAGCCTGTAGATTTCCGGAGCGTGTTGGTAATTCTAGGTTAGAACTGATGTCTTTTGGTGTAAGGATATTCAAATGGGCAGAAGTCCTTTAAGCAGTGGTTCTCAAATTTGAGTGAACATCACAATCACCTATAGTATTTACTAAAACACACATTTCTGGGCCCCAATTTCAGAGCTGATGATTTGGTAAATTTGTGATCCTGGCCTGAGAATCCGTATTTCTCACGAGTTACCAGATAATACCAATGCCGTTGAGTTGGGCACCACACTTTGAGAACCATTCTTAAGGATATTCTGAAGGCAAGAGGAAGTAAACATCCTCTCTGGCAAAGCTTGGAGAATGTAAAACATGGAGAGGATGTTTAACTTTGCTGCCTCAGGGCCGATCTGGCTTTTTCTGAACCAAACGGTGCCCATGCAGGCTTCATCTTGCCATACTGGCCAAAAGAACTACCTTCCTAGGTGAGCTTTGCACTCTCATCCATCTGGGCTGTCATTCCTGCTGTTCTTTCCAGGCTGGCATGCCTTCTTTTCCTGTGTTCACCTATTGAAAAACTCCTCCCTCTTCAAGGCCTAGCTAAATGCCAGAGGCTATCTGTGATTTTCATGAACATGACAAATTGTTCAATGGGCTTCCACAGTTCCTTGCTTAAATCTTTATGTCTCACTTGTAACATGTGCCCATGGCATACAATTCATTTTATCTACTTTAATCTCTCTTGGAAGTGTAAGAACTAGAAGTCCAGAAGGGCAGTGATCGTGTGAGGTTTGATATTCTCTGGCATCTAGCAGAGTGTCTGGCATAGAATGTGTGCCTGGCAAATAATTTTTCAATAAATAGATGAGCCTTCCAATCTCTTCTTTTCTCACTTAGCTACATCCTCTGCATGAACAATATGACTGGAAGGAGGGGTTGCACTGATACAGAATAAAGCTGAATTGAATCTAGAGACTGACAATTGAATCTTAGCTCTACATTTATTAGTTGCTGGACCTCAGGCAGTACACTGAACCTTTCTGTTCCATCCTCTGTCTAAATCAAAGGGTCCTCACTCTCAGCGATGTTTCAAAGATTAAACAAGGCATTATACATGAGTGCTTTGGCAAACAGTAAATCCTATATAAATATGAACGTGTTAGTTGTTTAATGTTTCTGTGTATAACAAAAGTACGTATGTCTTCTACAATGACTCAAAGTGATAGAGAGTAGTTTCAATGTTTTTTATAATGAACAAGAACAAATGTTTTATTTGTCCACCCATATTAAATGTGTTGCATGTAAGAAAAACATCTTATTTTTGTTTTTAATTTGCTTTATTTTTGATGTTTTGTCTTCAAAGGTGAGGGGGGAAAATTAGATTGGTGAATTGAGAAGCAGGTCTCTTATTTGCCATCTATTGATAAATATTGCTTAACCTCCCTCATCATTTACTGTAACTCAAAACAATCCATAGCTTGACAGGGTGTGAGACCTGGAAGACCCTAGGTGATATCATCTAGGCCCCTAATTTTACAGAGGGGAAACTGCAGGTCAGAAAGAAGTCCCCTGCACAGGTTCATATGGCTGGTTGGTACCCAATTCACCCAACCTGAAAATCCCATCCTGAAGCTCAGTGTTCTGTGTGCTTGTTAGTCGTGGGACTAAGGTTCCTATCAACCCATTGACCCAAGTAATTAGAATGTTTTATGTGTTTCAGAAATTCACCTGAATTTACACATTTAGCTTCCTAGTAGATGTCTGTGACTATGAATACAAAGGACATAGATGTGCAGATTTTATCTGGAAACTATTTTTTGGTGTCTAGATAATCAATATCTTCTTAGCAGCTTGAGACATTAAGACAGATGTATATTTAACTTAAAATCTTACTGTTTAGAATTAAATGTTGGTCGATGAAACCCATTATTTACTTTTTATATTCATGTTATTCATATTTTCAAGTAAAAATAATCAACATACTTGTTAGATGATAAAACAGAATATGTAAACTCATAATTGTCTTATTGTACATACATTAATATGTGAAATTATTTTATTTTATATTTTTAGAAAACAATTACTCTTTAAGAGATGATATTTCATTCCTTAGGTCATGAATACTTCAGATTTATTCAGAAATTTTTATGGAACATTTTTTGTGTACCAGGAACTGTGCTAATTACTAATAATATGAAGTTGAATGGTATACCGGTCCGGTTTGGAAGAAACTCATAGACTGATTAAAAATGTATTTAAGGACAAATTATGACAGTGAAGTATAATAAACTTAACAATGAGATAAATAATAGGTATAGGGTTGGCACAAGTACAAGGGAGTGGGTAGTTGTTTGGGTGGCTCAGGGAAGCTCATACAGATGGGACCTGTCTTTCAGAATGAGTAGGAGTTTATCAAAAGTGGAAACTAGGAAAAGGATGGCAGTTCCGGTAGTGGAAATAGCAGGTGCAAAGGCATGGAGATGCAAAACAGTATGGCATATTCAAGTGGTTGTAAGTCGGTAGATATCTCTGAAATGCAGAATTTGTGTAGGTTTGTAGTAGAAACTGAGGATGAAAAAGGAGGTAGGGGCAAGTTTCTGAAAGGCCTTTGAAGGTCCATTAAAATGTTTAAACTATTCTGCAGGCAAAAAGGAGTTTGGAGTATGTGTAATTTTAGAGACATGTGACATGATCAGATGTACACTTAAAGAGGATATTTTGCTATCTTTGTGGCTTCCCCCATGACTCCCTTTGGTTCTTCTTCCTTGTAGTTTGCAACAAAGTGAAAGACTGTTTCCTACATGAATTCTGCAAGAGAGGGAACAGGTTTGCACGTTACCAAGTTATCAAAGAAAATACATTTCCTTCAAAACCAACATTTTCCCTTAAAGCTCCTAGTAAGAAAAATATGAGTGAAATATACCACAGAATAAACTTAAGCTGAATTTTAAAAAGTCTACCATCTTATATGAAAAGAATTCATAAGCTAAAATATTAAAATGAAAAGTCAGGTGTAGGCACATGTTGAGAGGAAGGAATAGGCAGATCACTTGAGGTCAGGAGTTGGAGACCAGCCTGGTTAACATGGCAAAACTCTGTCTCCACAAAAAAATAAAAAATAAAAATACTATCCTTGTATGGGATGGTGCACACCTGTAATTGTATACTCCTACTTAGGAAGCTGAGGTGGGAGGATTGCTGGATCTGGGAGGCAGAGGTCACAGTGAGCCGAGATCGCGCCACTGTACTCCATCCTGGAAGACAGAATGTGGCTCTATAAAAAAAGAATTAAAAAAATAAAAAGAAATAGTTAAAATGAGATTTAAGTATAATTCTAATAACAGAATACTCGAGACATTTTATTACAACTCAAAGTTATAATAATAATAGATTGTCAAGTTAACCTATGAATTAAGAATTAAAACTGTCATTAGTTAAGCAGCAGAGCTCTTAAGGAGAAGTTAATGAATAATGAGATTTATTGCACTTTGGAGGGCCTATCTCTCTCTCCCCAATGAATAAACATTGCCATTTAGGTCACTCTGCTTATTACAAATGCTTACTATTGCAGTGGCTGAGATTTTGGCTGTGGGGATCAATCCTCCACTGCTGGATGAGGGATAGGTAAAATCACTTCACAGGTCACAGTATTGAATTTTTCACTGTCTGGGACACTATCAGTTAAATCTTATGATGGCTACTTATAGGTGTATTGATCTGAGAGCTAAGATAACTGCAATTGGATAGGGTGACTCAAAAGCCTTCAACTTTTGACACCCTGCTTCTGTTGATTTTTAACAGATAGAGTGATCCCTCAATATTGCAATTTCCCTTCCTCTACACTCAACAACATCTATTCTGCCCCTCCAAAGATAAGAATGACTAGAAATCATTCCATGATTGAGTTCCTCGATTTAGGTGGGAATCCATATTAGTGATTAATCAACTCCAAGTTTGATAAACTCCCTTACTGGTTTCTAGCCCCATACTTCAATTTCAGTTTGTATTTAGTTGTTACTCACAGATAACTTATTCTACTTTCTGCAAGCATTGTTTAAAAAGTCTTTTTCCTTTCTGTTTTCCTACTGTTCCCTTCTAATGCCATTTCTCATTCTTCAAATTTTGTGTAAATTTTGGAGCACAAAGCAAAATAATGAATAAAATAATCTCTATTGAAGCAATGATTATTTGGTTAAGAGATGCTTATCTAGTTGGAGAAGAATAAAAACCAGCAAAGCCAGAAGATTCATGGGTTTCTAAAATAATTTGTTTTTGTTAAAAATGGAAATACCCACTGATGTGAGAATTCGAAATTCCAAGAGGCTGAAAAAAAAATCTAAATAATCTTTGCTACTATAAGTCCATGGATAGTTGAGAATTGATCATATCCTGGGGGAGAAAATCATTTCGTGTATATAGATGTATCTTAGTGCCTTACTTTTCTTTGTGAAATGAAAAAAAAACAATGACGAAAATCAACAAAATCTGGAGATAAAATCAATTATTTTTTCTAGAACACATTTTCTGGGCCACTAGTCGGTTGTTACAGATCATTTCTGTTATATCTTATGCCATTATTTACTTTCTATCTGACATTTGTGTTTATTTTTATCCTACAATTATAAAAATAACATTAATAATAATAGTAAAAATAATGATAGAATATTATGTCATGTAAGAATGTACTGGATTTGATGTCAGAAGATTTGAGTTGGTATAAAATTGGATAGGCCACCTACTAGAAGTGTGAGTCTGCATGCAGTGGCTTTAGCTTACCAAGCCTCATTTTGACCCTTTGCGAAATGGGGTTGTTCTTTCTGCACTGCTCATTTAACAGAGCAGATGTGAGGATCACATTTGTTAATAGATATAAGTTGGGACCTATCGAATACTAAAGTATGTTTATTCATCAATATTTTAATCTGCTATTCTTGAGCAGCTTTCCTATTTAGTTTGCTTGGTTATTTATTCATTTATTTATATCTTATTTCCTAAGGAATTTGTTGATTTGATGGAATCTCCATCATATATTCATATGTGTGTGTGCATATATGTATGTATGTATCTGTTTTTCTCTACCTCTCCATAACAGAACTGTTAAGCAATGTTCCTCAGGCTGATAAGAATTTCAGGTAATTATTCATTTTTTGATCATTAAGTATCAAGGGAAAGTTGAAAAACTGATACGTCTATTTGTTTTTTTAATACTTCCTGAATACTTGCCATTATAAGAATTCAGCATCCTGATAAGTCACTAGATTTCTTAAACTAGAAATATAATAAAATTTAAAATCTTACCTTGACAGTCTTCAAAATATTGGATGAATTTAATCCCTCTTTATCTTCTTACTGAAATAAACTTGTAGGTTAGTGCTGGAAGAATAAATTATGTGCAAAACACCTCCTCTGGTTCATTGATGAATATTTTATGTGAGATAGAATCCAAAACCTCATTAAAGCCCCAATGTGTTATAACTCTGCCTCATTTTTGATCCATCTTATCATTCAGTATGAAGGATGAGACTTCCTGATTGTACTTTTATAAGGTGGTAAATGGCAACATTGTATAAGACATATGGATCTTGTCATCTTCATGTATTTGTGAAGGATTACTGAAAGTGTTTTCAGTTTCTTTCCAGGTAAAAAATTAATCTTATGGAACTGAATTTCCAAAGTCATTGTTAAATACAGACATAACTCATTTAGCCACAAATCATTAAAGATGATACTAGTTTTTTAAAAATAAATTCTAGCAAAATCCTATGTAAGCAAGCTATCTAGATCTATGTTTGTTAGTGTGTCATATATTGACACTATGAGAATGCAAGGAGGTATCCCATGACATTTAAAAACAGTTTTATTGATCTATAATTTACATACCACAAAGTTTACCCATTTAAAGTATACAATTTAGTGATTTTCAGTATATTCATAGAGATGTACATCTACCACCATTATCAAATTCCAGAACACTTTCAACACTGCAAAAGAGAACTTGTACCCATCAAGCAATCATTCCCCATTTTCCACTCTCCCCATCGCCTGGCTGCCGTTAATCTACTTTGTCTCTAGGGATTTGCCTACTATGAACGTTTCATATTATTGGAATCATACAATATGTGGCCTTTTGAATCTAGCTTCTTTTTTTTTTAATTGTACTGTAAGCTCTGGGGTACATGTGCACATCCCGCAGCGTTATTGCACAGGTACATCCCATCGTAGTTTGCAGTCTCCATCCCCTGTCGCCTACATCAAGCATTTCTCCCAGTGTTTTCCCTCCCCATGCTCCCCGCCCCCTGCTGTCCCTCCTCTAGCTCCCCAACGCCAACCTACCCCAGTGCATGATGTTACCCTCCCTATGCCCACGTGTTCTCATTGTTCAACACCCGCCTATAAGTGAGAACATGTAGTGTTTGGTTTTTTATTCTTGTGTCAGTTTGCTGAGAATGATGGTTTCCAGTGAATCTAGCTTCTTTAACTGAACATAGTACTTTCAAGGGTCATCCTTGTTGTAGTATGTATCAGTATTTCATTCCTCTGTGTGTCTCAATGGTATTCTCTTGTATGGCTGTTTCACATTTTCTTTATTAATTCCATGAGTTCTTTAGTTTCATCAAAGTGTCTTGTGGATTCCTCCTTCTACTTCCCAGAAGAGAACACTTCTGGTGGATAAATTAACCATAAACAATGACTCATAATATTTACATTAATTGGGAGAAAGGGGCTCATTAGTAGATACAATATTGTTCTGGAAATGATCAAAATCTAGGTTTCTTTTGTACACTTTACTTCCCTTGCATCTTTTATTAAACGTTGACTTCCTGCATTCCACACTCTGATGATTGATTAATTAGTGTCTCAAGCGATACACCTTCCCTGCATAAATAAATCCTTTGAACTCACCACTTTCTACCTCTCATCCTGGGTACATGTGTTTTGTCCCAACCACACTGACCTTTTTCAGTATCTTGAATACAAAACTAACCCTTTCTAGTTTTTGGGTCTTCACATATGCTATTCCCTCTAGGGGTGATTTTTACTTAGCTAACCCTTTATTAGGCTTTCATGTCAGTTTAAATGTCCATGTTCAGGGAGGCTCTGACCACCTCCTTCTCCCCAACTCAGTTTAGATTACATGGCCCCTGCTATTCCTTTTTGATAGCACTCTATGCTTTTCCTTTCTGGAACTTAACACAAATTTGTTATCATGGATTTATTTGTATGCTCTAAAGTGTAACCTTCACTAGAATGTTGGCTCCAAGAAGGCTAGACTTTTTTTTTTTTAACCTGTTTTGTCAACTGCTGTATCCTCAGCAACTAAAACAGTTTCTGGCACGGAATAGGCATTCAATAAATGTTTGTAGAATAAACATTTGACTTTAATTACTACCTGTACTCTGATGACTGCCTACTTGGCATCTCTCTCCTAGACGTATCTGATGCTCCACTCTGGTATGGCTGTCATCTTGACATCTCTATCTGAATGTTCCACGCATATACCAAAGTCAGCAGTTCTGAAACTGGACTTGTTGTCTTTCTTCACCAACTTTGCTTCTACCTGCCCTGTTTAATGGATTAAAAATTATTCTTATTACCTAAACCAGAAGTCTGAGCATCATCTTAAATTCTTTTCTTTCTTCAGGTAGTAATATCAAACTGGTGATAAGCTACTGTTGATTAAATGTCCTAAACATTTCTTTAATATGTTTTTATTTCCACCTTCACGATCATACTTTACTTCTTTTCTCTTAGTTGTGCTGTTATGATATCCTCCTCACTTGCCTCACTCCACCCCAGTCTTATTTCATTCATACTTCACACCACTGTGAGCTTTCTAAATCTAATAGTTGACCATGTCAACTGCTTTGCTTCAAAGCCTTTAGGGATTATTTCTTACAGGTGAGGTCCCGACTGCATTACTTGGCCTGCGAGCCCCAGGCTTCTTCAGCTTCTGCCGGAGCCATGTTTCAGTCATGCCAAGCTCTTTTTAGTTCCTGAAATATGCTACTTTTTAAAAACCATGTGTCATTTCCCATAAGGTTTCCTTTACCCACAAAGCCTCTTTCTCCTATTTAACAAACTTACAGTCATTCTTTAAGATTCTGCCCAAATGTCACATATTTCTCAAAGATTTGGCTGACTACCCTCAGAAGAGTTACGATTCCTTCCACCATACTCAATGATACCTGTTCTTATCTGAATAATAGCTTGAACCCTGTGGATTTAATCATCATGACAGTGATCTCTCTCTAACACTAGACATGAGACCTTGAAGGGCAAAAACTCTTCTCTGCTGACGTAGGATTCAGATGATGACAGACTTGGGTTTAAACCCTTATTCTTACTTGCAGTCCCACAGCTTGGGGTGAGACCTTTAACTCTTTAACTTAGAAGATGTGAGTAAACTGCCTATTATAGTACCTGACATACAATAGGTATTTACTTAACTGTAATTCTTAATCATATCATTTTTGATCATATAAGTAACAATAGTGTCCTAGTTGTAGGACAGCAACTGACATTTGGTAGCATATGTTAAATCAATGACTAAACAAGAATCAATGTTTTTGTTAGTGAATCATGATTAAACCATGATGCAATAAAACAGGAGTGAATATAAACTTATGAGGTGGTCCACAAAACAGGTGCACAAATATCTGACAACAGGGGTTTTAGTCTAGAGTGGTTGGAGAGAAGGCTGAGTGACTTGGACTCTGCTTCACCCCAACTAGCTAAAAGCCAGATCTGAAAATCTAAAAGAATTTATACAAGAATCCAGGACTCCAAAGTTATGTCCGGACTAAGTTATTTAATGAGGTTATGGTTTGTTCTAAAAATGTATGGACATGATAACAGTAGCAAAGCAGCAAAATACATATTTACATTTTAACAGTGGACATCACCAGCTAAAAAAATGTTAGGGGAAGCAATATGATCAAATGGAGAATGGAGAATGTATGGGCATAACGAGCCAGAAGACCCAAGTTTTAGTGCTGGGTAAGGTGCTTTATCTTTTTTAGACCTTCATATTTTATGTGTAAGGCTAGACATTCAGTCTAGAAAATACTTCAGGTTTTTTTTTTTTTTTTAGCTTTATAAGTTCTGAAGTCACTTGGTTTACTCTTCAAGTAGGGTGTCAGTGATTTAAGAACAAGAAAACTTCCAATAAATTAAGAACCCATTTATTTTGTGAGAACTCATCAAGGTGATTTACTACAGTATATTAATTCAACTTAAAAAAATTTTTTTTGATTGTTTCACCAAAATTCAGATGCCAAAAAATTTACCTTATATGATAGTCTTTTATGTGTTTTAAAAATGTGGTCTAGCAACAAAAATATATAAATTACTTATGTTTTATATACCCATGTATAACAGTAAACATCAGAAGGATGAATGTATAAAAATAAGTGCCACTAGAAATGGACCCTAATAAAGTTCATTAAGAATCCAAGGAAGTAGAGCTTTGAAGAGTGGGCAGGATAAGGATTTGAAAATTAAAAGGAAAGGATATACACATCATTTTAAAAAGCAAGGAAAAATAGTATAATATAACACAGCTGGTTTGGGAGTAGAATGATAGACAGTATAATCTGCATAAAGGAGAGCTCATGGTGGTAAGATTAAAATTGTGGATTGGGGCTAGATTGCAGACACATTTGCTGTATATACAATTTTTACTTTCGAGATTCTTATTGGACAAAATCCCCTTTGGTGGTAGTTTCCTCACTGATTAAGACAATTGGACTAGATGATCTGTAATAGTTCATCCAATCATAATTAAATTTTTTTAAATTCTCCATGCCAGGATATTCTGTATATTCTAACTAGCTAGCCAGAGATAGATAGATATTCTAAATTTATCTATCTATCTATCTATCTATCTATCTATCTATCTCTCTCTCTCTCTCTCTCTCTCTCTCTCTCCCTCCATCCATCCATCCTTCCTAAATGATTCCCCACTGTTTTCAGAAGCTTATAATAGTAAAGAATTTCTCTGATATTTTAACTCTAAGTCTGAATTATTTTTTTAAAAATCATGATTGCCAACTGTGTGCAGAAAACTCTTTTGTGCAATATCATTTCTTGAAGAAACACTTATTGATTGTGAATATACAGCCAGGTAATTTGCTACTGGTAAGAAAACGTAATTGATAGCTGATCTTACTGTAAGTCGTAGCATTTAGTAGTAAAAATAAATAAAAGGAAATAAATAAAGAGTAGCACTCCAGATGGATTGGGCAGGACTCCCCATCAAGCTCCTCATCAGGTACCTGCCAGTGCTGGCATGGTGACAAAGAACAGTGATGTGCTTCGTCGTTTTCTTTGGGCTACAAGTAAATGGCCCATCAAAATGGATTTCATGGCAAGTGCTATGCTGACCTCTGCTTAACATTTAATTATAACTTCTCTTTTCCTTTAGAATTGGAACCATGTAAAATCTTTCCTCAGAGAGAGGCAATTCTTACTGGTGGGAGTTGATTTTACTTGGCTGTCTTAGTTTGGCAACTCTTGAACACCTTATTTGTTGAATAAGTAACATATGTACATGTCATAAATTTCAAACAAAAGAATAATAAGTCTTTCCTAACTTCTTCTTTGGCCAGAGACAAAAGTTCTTCCTGATTATCTTTCCAGAGATAACCATGCACAGGAAAGAACTGTAATTGTTTTTATATTATCCTTTATTATATTTTGGCTTTCTAATCTCAGCTGTGATTATGTTCTGTCTTTCAGGTAGAGTGCTCTTCGCTTAGGAGCACCTGGGTTTTGGGGTCAGGGCAGGAATCTTTTGTTGACTGAACAGTGCTCTTAGGAAAGTCTCCTGAATTCTTGGAGCCTGGTTTCCCTCTCTGTAAAGCAGAAATAGTAATTATTTCCATGGGCACCTCATGTGAGAGATTAATGGAATAATGGACGTGAAAGTGTTTTAAATAGTAAAGACTTATGTAAACATGGTTTGAAAAGGAGGTGTTGATTGTTGAGAAATTAGGAAAAAATTTTAGGCATTTGATATCTTTGATGAAACAGTTTGATAAGTCCATGGATGTATAACCAAAACACAGAGGGATATAAATCATGTTCTGTGTATGTCTAATTTATAAACGAAAGATAAGCTATTTGCAGACATACATAAACATATTAAACAACTCTTCCCCTACATCATTTGGAGAAGGAGTCAGCAAATGTTTTCTTTGAAGAATCAGACAGTAAATATTTTAGGCTTTTGAATGCTATGGTCTCACTCTGTCATTGCAGCATGAAGGCTGCTGTAGACAATAAGCAAACAAATGACATAGCTATGTGTCAATAAAACTTTTTATTTATGAGCATGGAAATTTGAATTTTATGTAATTTGCAGTAATAAAAAGCATTTTCTTTTCAACCATATAAAAATGTGAAAGGCTAGACACTGTGGCTCACACCTGTAGTTCCAGCACTTTGAGAGGTTGAGGCAGGTGGATCATTGAGACCATCCTGGGCAACATAGCCTCTGTCTCTACAAAAAAATAAAACAAATTAGCTGAGCATGGTGATACGTACCTGTGGTCCCAGCTATTTGGGAGGCTGAGGTAGGAGGATCTCTTAAGCCCAGGAGATTGAGGCTGCCATGAGCCATGATCGTGACTCTGCACTCCAACCTGGGCAACAGAGTAAGATCCTGTCTCAAACAAGCAAGCAAACAACAAGTAAAAAAAAAAAAAAAAAATTTAACTTCCAGCCCATACGAAAATGGGCTACAGTCCAAAATGGGCCCATGAGCCACAGTTTGCTAAACATGAATTTAGAGCAAATTGCATACAGAAAAATGAACTTTTACCAACCAAAAATTTTATTAAGTTTTTAACACATTTTATGTAAGATTGGGCTGACTGTGTGGACATGAGTTATGCATGTTATCCTCTGAACCTCACTTTTCCTCCTATAAAATAAGGAAGTTATCATTTGATGACCTCTTAGGAGCTTTCCTTTCCTAATATTTTGTGATTTAATAGCTCGGAATAACCTACCTCTATTGGAGTTCATCTTTATTTATATGTGATATATAAAATTCACCTGTGAAAACCGTTCTCCTGGCAAGCTTTTGGCTTCTATTACATTTTATTTTATTATTTTAATTTAAAATAAATTTTATTATCTATATTTAAGGTCTAAAACATGATGTTATGGGATACATATGGATAGTAACATCATTTCTACAGCACAGCAGATTAACGTATCCATCATCGCACATAGTGGCCTATTGTTTTTTGTCTTTTTAATATTAAGAACAGCCAAAATCTGCCCATTCAGCAAATATAGCACATATTTATTAGCTATAGTCCTCATGTTGTACCATGTCCTACAGATCTGCAATGTCACAACATATGTCCTGCATCCCTCTTTTCCTTCCCCTATTCCCGTCCTGTGCCCCTGATAATCACTGTTTTATTCTCATCTCTGTATATTTCACTTTTTTTTTTTAAAGATTCTACATATAAGTGGATCAGCCAATATTTTTCTGTGTTTAGCCTGTTTCACTTACTGGCCTCCAAGTGTATCCATATTGTGGCAAATGGCAGGATCTTCTTCTCTTCTAAGGCTGAATCTTCATTGCATATACAGTGCCACCTTAGTGTCTATGGGGGATTGGTTCCAGTACCTCGGAAGAATACCAAACCCCTGACATAAATCTACATCACTTGTAATATCTAATACAATGCACATTTTATATAGGTTGTTGTTTTTCAGCAGATTGTCTTCCTTTATATTGTGTCTTTTTTATGTTGCATGTTGCTTTTGTTATCAGCCTCATTTTTCACTCATTTTTTGATAGTTCTGCTGATGTTTTATTATTGAGCAGACATGTCTTCATTAAGAGTTTTTGGAAAACTCATCAAATTCAACGAATACATTTTCTTCATAACCCATTTGGAATTATTTCTAATAAAATGATAAAATACGTAAAATAATTCCTTATCTAAATTCCCATTTAGATAGGGAATAATAACAAGAAAAAAGTCTGCACATATCCAGTACAGATGCAGTATTTTTCTCAAATATTTTCCATCTGTGGTTAGTTGAATCCATAGATGTAGAATCCATGGAGGGCAGACTGTGTATACCACCATTTCTTTTATCCATTTGTTGATGATAGACACTTAGGTTATTTCCATATCTTGGCTGTTGTGAATAATGTTACAATGAACGTGGCATTCAGACGTGTTTACACGATGGTGAGTTCATTTTATGGGGGATATGCCCAGAGGAGGGATTTCTGGGTCTTGTGGTATTCTTAATTTCTTTAGAAATCTCGATGCTGTTTTCGATAATGGCTACACCAACCCACATTTCCATCAATAGTGTAAAAAGGTTCTCTTTTCTTCACACCCTTGCCAACGTTTGCTATCTCTTAACTCTTTGGTAATAGGCATCCTCATAGGTGTGAGGTGATATCTCATTGTGGTTTTGATTTGCATTTCCCTGATTATTAATGATGCTGAGCACCTTTTTATATACCTGTTGGTCATTTTTCTGTCTTCTTTGGAGAAATGCCTATTCAAGTCCTCTGCCCATTTTAAAAATCAGGTTGTTGGTGTTTCTACTATTAAATTGTATGAGTTCTACTATTGAATTGTATGAGTTCTTTATAAACCTTAGATATTGATCCCTTATCAGATGTATGGTTTGCAAATATTTTTTCCCAATTCATAGGTTCCCATTTTATTTTCTGATTGTTTCCTTTGTAGAGCAAAAGCATTAAATGCAGTGAAAACCAGAAGTGAATTTCTACATATTTTTGGGTTCAGTTTGCATTGGTTCAGAAGTTTCTATTAAATTAGGTGTCTTGGATGTGCATTAATTCTTCAACGCCTTCTGGGTATCATTTGGGACACTGCCATGTTATTACTGCACATCCTGGTGAATCTGAAAACATTTTATATCAGTGGGATTTTTCCTATCCGATACTCCCACAGACGTGGGCTGTAACTCATACTAAATGAGCACATCTATAAAACAGAGAACTAATACCTACCTTGTGGGCATGTGGTGAAACTTAATTAGTTAATGCCTCTAAAGAACTTTCAAATCCGTGGATAAAATGTATTATTCAGTTGCTAAGAGCTATCATTGTTTATTATTTCCTCTAGTATTTCCCAGTGAGTGCTTTACTATTAGGGTATAATGGCAATAATTTTGGAACAAGCTTCATTTGAGTTTGTTTGCAGAGTACATGAAGCTACAGGTAACATTTTAATGAAATCTTTCACCCCTCCCCACAGAGTCATTAGGTACACAGACACTGCCTCTTTCTCTTAAAGCTTTATACAATTTAGTAGTATTTAAGTAACATCATTATTGCTATAAAAAGAATCAAAAGAATAAATATTTTTTCCAACTAAGACCAAGTGATTTTGTAACATAACCCTTGTTTATAATTTTATTGATGCTAAGACTATGTCTAATGCAAGGAAGAACAATAAGTTTTATTCAATAATGTACTAATAGTTGTAATTGACCTTGTATGTTAGTCAACATTATAGTTTAGACAAGAGCCACTTAAGACAGGCCCTAGGTTACTCTTCTATTATTTACACACACACACAGACACACACACACACACACACACACATATACACACACACAAACACACACACACGTAACTTTGGCAAGGTTTATGATTTTTAGATGTCATGCCATTTAATGCTCACTTGCAATAATGTGAAAGCCAGCCAGCATGTTATAAAATGAATAGAAAAAACACTGGGCTGGGCGCAGTGGCTCAAGCCTGTAATCCCAGCACTTTGGGAGGCTGAGGTGGGTGGATCACAAGGTCAAGAGATCGAGACCATCCTGGTCAACATGGTGAAACCCCGTCTCTACTAAAA
>NW_016107358.1:1806160-1868261 GCF_001604975.1 Cebus imitator | reverse complement strand
AAAAAAAAAAAAAAAAAAAAAGAAAAAACACTGGGCTGGAGGCAAGCCACCTCTTTAGAGACTCAGCTTTTTCCCTTCTTAGCAAGTTTCTTCTCTTTCTGCATTTCAGGCTTCTTGTTAAATTGGACTATTACACTTGATTTTCAAACTGTGCTTTTTGGAATTTAAGGCTTACAACAGATGCTTCAAAATTTCTACCAATAGTTAAGTACTTTCCAACAAATATTAAAGATTTATATGCCCAAGAACCCCCATTTATTATGTTTTCTTCTTATATGTATTGTTTCCTTTTACATTTTTACTGAAGATTTTTATTACTTAGGAAAAGAACTCTACTCTGTAACTCAAAAGATCCCTTCAAGCTCTGGCATCCCTATAACCTTTTCATCTCAAAGGAGGGGAATCACCACACACACACGGAGATGCACAAGCACACACACAGATATTAGAAAGAATCTTTGAAGATTCCAATTATAGGCTTTGAGACAAGCCTAATTCTTGAGGCTTATGGATTATAGAAGCTCTACTAAATACATAAAATATTCATTAAATAAATTTATTTATTTATTGTAATGCTCCTGTAATGCTTGGCAAATCACCTGCCATAATTCTTCTCAGTGTTTTATTCCCTGCTAAGTATTTGTTGTGGCCAAATTTTTACTTTCAGGTTCTTTGGAATCATTTAGTCACATACAGGTGGCTCAAGTGGGAATGAGCTATAATATGCACGTGTAAGCGGGGAGTGGTTGCTCACACCTGTAATCCCAGCACTTTAGGAAGCCGAGGCAGATGGATCATGAGGTCAGGAGTTCAAGACCAGCCTGGCCAACATGGTGAAATCCCGTCTCTACTAAAAATACAAAATTAGCTGGGTGTGGTGGCACACACCTGTAGTTCCAGCTTCTCGGGAGTCTGAGGCAGGAGAATCACTTGTACCTCAGAGGTAGAGTTTGCAGTGAGCTGAGATCGAGCCACTGCACTCCAGCCTGGGTGACAGCGAGACTCAATCTCAAAAAAAAAAAAATGCCTGCATATGTGCTTAGTGCCCTATTGCCCTGTGAGTGACTTAAGGAACAGGGCAGAATGGAACTCAATAGTTTGTCCTATGTTAGCACTTTCTATTTCACAAAGCAGAGGCTTTTAGAATGCCAATTCAAATGTCTGTTTCTCTCTCCGCTATAGAACTTCATAGTCCCAACCCATAGAAATCATTTCAGAAGCAAATGTTAAAAATTGGGCTTGCATCTTTCAATTGCCACACAAAATAAAATGGTAGGCGTGTGTGTGTGTGTGTATGTGTGTGCACACGCACGTGTTTTAAGGCAGAAATGCTGATTGTCAGTATAACCATGTTATCCTCTAGTAAACAAAATATTTTTTAAAAGTTAGTGCTCAGAAATGTATGTTGAATTATGTTGATGTAATAGCAGTTGATCTTGAGTCCATTATCTTGAAAAATGACACCATCCTTCATATTTTGTGTGACACATGAATTTGCCTATCTGAAAGCCAGACCTCTTGGGGTGTTGTAGTCATTGTCTGCCATTTTAAAAGATAAATTCACTGAGAGTTTGACGGGGGCATGTCTACATCTGCTATTATTAGTAGGTCTTAACCTTTGAGTTTTTGATATAATAAAGAGAATCCTTTGCCTAACATTTTCCACCATGCAATATCTGTACATCCAAAGGGTCTTAGAAAGGCAGGAGATGAAATGCAAAGCCTGCCGCTGAGGAGTGCAGCCTGTAGTCCCTGTTCTGCCACTGACTTGTTTGTGTACTTGGGCAAGTGCTAACCCCTAACTGCATCTCAGTTTCTTCAAATGTAAAATGTGGAGGTTGTGCAAGAAGATAGTTAACATCTTTATTAGCTCTGAAAACCCTATTATCAGGCACATGGAAAACTGAAGCAGTTGGCTTTTATCTGTATTTATATAATGCCCAAAACAATAATTATTATGAGTATTTACCTTATGATGAACACTGTGCTAGGAGCCTTTATTTTCATTAATACTTTTTATTATTTGTTTTTGAGACGGAGTTTCCCTTTTGTTGCCCAGGCTGGAGTGCAATGGGTCAATCTCAGCTCACTGCAACTTCTGCTACCCCTGGTTCAAGTGATTCTCCTGCCTCAGCTTCCCGAGTAGCTGGGATTACAGGTGCCCGCTACCTTGCCCACAATTTTTTGTGTTTTTAGTAGAGATGGAGTTTCACCATGTCGGCCAGGCTGGTCTCAAACTCCAGACCTCAGGTGATCCACCCTCATCGGCCTCCCAAAGGGCTGGGATTACAGGTATGAGCCACTTTTAAACTTTAACATAACTTCCTAAAAATAAAGCTCTTAGCACAGAGCCTACGGCCCATTTAACAGAGAAGGAAAATGAAGCTGAGAGCAGGGATGTCCACCTTCTTTCTGAAAGGCACAGTTGGTAAGTGGCAGAGGTGAAATTTGAACCCAGGCAAACTGACTTTAGAGCCTCAGGGCAATGTCAATGCCATATTGCCTCCAGATGTTTGGGGTACCATGCTAATAACTGTCAGGGGCCACAGATATGACACAAATTTTGTCCTCCAAGAGCTTATGGTTATAATTTAAACTGAAAGTAAATATGAGTGAAGGCACTGAAAGAAATGCCAGGCAGTCTGCACATTGGTGGCCAGAGGAGAGATACAGAAACACGGCTATTATGGGAGTCCTGAGAAGAGGGCAATAGAAACTTGGCATCACTGAAGTGTCATAAAAGCAGCCAAAAGCGTTGTCAGCATTTTTCCATTGCCTTATCCAAAGAAATAGGAGCAGGAGAGAGATGCTATAAAAGGAAGAATAAAGGAAACATCTATTTATCATCTGTGTTTTCAGTCATCCCTCACTTGGCTGAGCTGACAGCCTATGATAATCAGGCTAAGGTGGTTTGTCAGGTAATTCTGTACAGACCCATAGGTCTTTGGCTTCCTATCACCTCCCTTCTCCCACCTCCCTAATCAGAAGTAACGCTTTCTTCATTGCCTTTGCCCTTCTCCTCTCGCGGCCTTTCTTAATACCCTGTCCACACTGACTGCATCCTAGCTTCCATTTCTGCTTTGAATTTAGTATTACACAAGTATAGTGTTTTGGAATAGTCCCCACTGATAACATCACCATTGCTCTCCCAAGTGCCTGAGTCATCAGGGATAAGTTCCCTGAAGTACCTCTGCTGACCAGTATGGCTAGGTCACCTCATGGCACAGAAAGATTCAGCATGAGGCAGAGTAGCCAATAGTTATGACTCCTCCCCAAAGTCTGCACCAATTCTGACACATACACATGTACCCACACCCATTTTCAGGGGACTAGACACTATCATATCCCTGATTCAAGAAGGAGAAAAGAAGTAAAGCTGTAGCCTGACGCCTTGGAAGAGATTTATGAAACCATTTGTTAAGAGTTGACTTGTGCAGATTTCAACATGATGGAATGGTGGTAGTTTATATTGGTTGTCGAAATTTGTGCAGAGAACTTCCTGCAGTGATGGAAATGTTCTCTGTCTGGGTTGTCTAACACAGTGGCCACATGTGGCATCTGAACCCATGAAATGTGGGACTTGAAGTAAAAACGAGGAAATAAATTTCAACTTTTATTTAATTTCAAACAAATTTAAATTTTAACAGCCACATTTGACTAGTAGCCACCACATAGAACAGGGTAGCTGTGGATCAAAGTATCCAAATATTCAGAACTGACAATCTAGGGGGATCTAGTGTACCAATGCTAATACTAGCGTGGTGTCTTCCTAGGCATATAAGATACCTTATAAAGTGAGTTTCTATACATGACTGTATTTGAGCAGAAAGGTCTGAGTACATCAAGGATTTCTATTGTACAAATATTTATTGGAAGTACATATATGCCATTTATCCTCCAGGTCCTGTCTCAGTCTCAGAATCTTTCTCAGTGCAATGTTTCAGGTAGCTAGTGCCAATTGGTTGTATTTGTGAAGACAGAGACACCTGATTTCTATCTTTGAGGTGCTAGAGACAATATATATAGTGCACTTTGATATACACATCATCTATTAAGGCTTGATGACCAAATGATCTTTAAGATCTGATCATCAGATTGTATGATTCCATCAATTAAAAGAGAATCAGTTCTACATCTTATCCACACTTCTTTATAGACCCTCTGAAGAGAAACCACCTTTGTAGCAGTAAAAGATGCTAAAAGGATGGCTCTCTACTTCCAATACGCTCCCTCCCCACACATAAAAAAGAACAGAAAGAAAAAAATGTACAGCAAGGTTTTTTTTTTTTTTTTTTTTTTGAGACGGAGTTTTGCTCTTGTTACCCAGGCTGGAGTGCAATGGCGTGACCTCAGCTCACCACAGCCTCCACCTCCTGGGTTCAAGCAATTCTCCTGCCTCAGCCTCCCGAGTAGCTGGGACTACAGGCGCACGCCACTATGCCCAGTTAATTTTTGTATTTTTAGTAGAGACGGGATTTCACCTTGTTGACCAGATGGTCTCAATCTCTTGGCCTTGTGATCCACCCACCTCGGCTTCCCAAAGTGCTGGGATTATAGGCTTGAGCCACCGTGCCCAACCACAGCAAGGTTTTAAACTATCTATTGGCTGAAGTGATATCAAATAACTGATTGTTTTCTTTGGTTTCTGGATTAATGTATGCACTGTGTCAGGCCAAGTCATAAGCATTACAAAAACTTACTAAGGTCACGGACTGTTAAGTGCTGGCATAGTACAAGGTTTAATGCCAAGTTATTAAGTATTGTAAAGTGACATAGCAAAACCAACAAAGCTTTACCAGGTTGTACTTAAGTCAAACAGTAATGCTGTGTGATAAATACAATACATGTGATAAATACATAATGTAAATATATATATATATATATATATATATATATATATATATATATATATATCAATTCTAGCATCTAAATGTACATGTGTATATGTAGGGATTTCAGTGATTTCCCAGTGATTTTTTAAACACAATCAGGTTGGCCTAAACCAAGAGGAGTTATGAGTAAAGAGGTACGTGAACAAAATTAAAACATTCTAAACATTAAAACAAAGGATAAGTGATTCTAAAATCATGTTATAGCTCTACCTTTTTAAACTGTAAGAATGTCTTACAATTATTATGTGATTATAGTAATAGATCATAATATCTTAAAAATCATTCTCATCTCTATTATAAACTTATACTTAAAATCAGTTATTCTTTTTAAACCCTCACAATTCTTTTCTTCCTAAAAATATAAATTAATTTAGGTAATTAATTTTGAGTAATTTAAATTTCTATAAAGTCATTTAAATATATGAAGTTGTTAATTTGTCAGTGATTTATTGTACACCTTCTTGGAACAAAGCATACTGCAATATATACTCTTGAGAGATAGTAAGATATGGGGCTTCCTCTCTGAGACTTCAGTTTCTCCTTTTGGAATTAGGTGGGTGTGTATGTGTGTGCATATATGTATGTATAGTCATCCCTCAGTATCCATGAGGACACCCTGCAGGTACCAAAATCCACGGATGCTCAAATCCTTTATATAAAATGGTGTAGTATTTGCATATAGCCTATTCACATCCTCCTTGTATAATTTAAATCATGTCTAGGTTACTTACAATTTCTAACACAATGTAAATGCTATGTAGATATTTATTATACTGTATTGTTTTTTAAATTAGTTTTATTTTTATTGTATTACATTTTAATTTAATTTTTTGGATATTTTTGATCTGCAGTTGGTTGAATCCATGGATGTAGAACCCGTGAATATGAGGGCTGACTGGATGTATGTGTATATACACATGTGTATATAAATATACATGTGTAGGCATCATGTATATACAGACAGAAAAAGAAGGAGAGAAAACAGAAAAAGGAAAAAGGAAGAAAAAATAAAGTATGATAAAAATTATATTTTGCTTTGTAGCCTTTGAAACAGAGACAGTGCTATGGTAATTGAGGAGCTAGATTTATATCTGCACTGAGCCTTTAGGAATGAATTTAGATTTAAATGGATTTTGAGCATGCAGATATGAACTGAGGGGACAGGGATTTCAGGAGAAGCAACAAGGATACACAGTTATAAAAAGGTAAAGGAGATGAAGGCACCTACCTAGTTCACCTTGGTTAAGCATAAAGGTGCGTGAAATGTTGTTGAGGTGTGAGAGAGGTTATTGAAAATGATGTCCAGGTGTCCAGTTTGGGTATCGTGAGTATGAAGCCCTGAACTTCCAGCTGTTGGCTGAAAAGAGTTGAAGTTCTATATAGGACAGTCACAGATAGTTGATTCTGTGCTGATTATTGTAAATTAAAAGAAGCTGAATGAAGCAGGGGCTTTCGCAAGGTGACATGGAATGACTCCAGGACTGCAGCAGCACATCCTAACTTGTCTGACCTGGGCAGCATAATCTAATAGAAAAATGGAGTGAATTGGATAAGGGTTTAATATACTTTTGTTTTGGTCTTGGCTCCACATTCTATTACTTGTGTGATTTGGGGAATCTTAACTCTTTCTTAGTGATGAATTGTGTTTTCCCAAATTAACATCTGCCAAGAACCTAAGGATGTGATCTTATTTGGAAATCGGATCTTAAATTAAGATGAAGCCACACTATCTTAGAGGGGGCCCCAAATCCAATGACTGATATCCTCATAAGAAGAGGAGAAGCTGGTGCGATGGCTCACACCTGTAATCCCAGCACTTGGGAGGCTGAGGCGAGCAGATCACTTGAGGTCAGTAGTTCAAAACCAGCCTGGCCAACTTGGCAAAACCTCATCTCTACTAAAAATACAAAAATTAGCTGGGCTTGGTGGTGTGCACCTGTAATCTCAGCTATTCGGGAGGCTGAGGCATGATAATTGATTGAACTCAGGAGGTGGAGGTTGCAGTGAGCCAAGATCGTGTCACTGCACTCCAGCCTGGGCAACAGGGGAAGACCCTGTCTCAAAAAAAAAAAAAAAAAAAGAAGAAGAAGAGAGAGCACACAGAGAGAAAAATGCCAAAGTGACGATGAAAGCAGAGACTGAACTGATTCATCTATAAGCCAAGAACACCAAGTATTGCCTGCAACCACCAGAAGTTAGGAGAGAGGCATGGAATAGATTCCCCTTTGGAGCCTCTAGAAGGAACCACCCTTGCAGCGTGTTGATTTCAGACTTCTGGCTTCTATAACTATGAGAGAGAATACATTTCTGTTGTTTTAGGGGCCCAATTTGTGCTACTTTGTTATGACAACCGTAGGAAACAAATACACCTTCAAACCTTAATTTACTTTATTGTAAAATAGGGATGATGATTCTTACCTCAGAGTTTTGATGAGAATTAAATGAACCGGAATCAAATTAAGAATATGTTTGTCAAATTTAAAGTGCTCTACAAATATCTGCAAGTTTAAAACTCCATTTTCTAGTGTTGGGAAATATATCTAACAGTTACTAAGCATTAGCTATGCACCAATTGAAGCATTAAGCACATTATGCCTGCTCTCTTGCAATATTTAGTTGTCATTTTACCTGCTTGGCATTTGAAACTTCATGTCAACCAAATTTTGTTAAGTGTTTACTTGCTAGGGTAAAAAGTGAGTGCACTGGTCAAAGTAAAATGATGAATGCATTGTTACTTTCTGGTGGTGTTTTTCTTTTAGTCAAACTCATTTCTTTTTCTCTACAGATAAGCAAACTGCTATGGTTCAATAAGTATAATATGTATATTAAGTGAAAATAAAAATTTCAGTGGGTGTTGAATTCCATGCTCTGGTTTTCAGTTACTACTCACCCTCTCTTAGGAAAGTCACACTTCTCATCTGCTCTGGATTAGATGGGGGGAAGGAGCTCCATGTACCACATAGTAAGTGTAATTTGGAATTCCAGGAGAAAATGTATGTGTAAATCTATTGATTTCAGACTTCTGACTTCTATAACTATGAGAGAGAACACATTTCTTTTTTAAGATGCCCAATTTGTGCTACTTTGTTATGACAATACTAGGAAACAAATAACTAATATTTGTTTGTTATTATTTATAACAAATAAAAAAACCAGAACTATTTAGCTCAGTTCATTTTAAGATGATTTGGTAAGTAATGGCTACTTTGTTTGCTTTGCTCTCCTGAGAGAACTTTGAGTTCTGTTCTTTTGTAACACAGAACCTGAAATGGAGCAGTTCAGTGATTTGCCAAATGAGTAAAAGGAGTAGATGCTGCTGCTGGAGCTGGACTCCTGGATTTCAGGACTCTACTCAATAATGAGCTTCCTCCACTAGCATGTGAACACCCCAGGCAGCACCCACAAACTATTCCTGACCATGCTTTAAATGTGGGCAGCATTTAAATAGTTTGTGGGCAGCACCCACAAACTATTCCTGACCATGCTTTAAATGTCCAAGGAATTTTTCTAGGCTTATATTCTATCATGTATTGAAAAACCCTTTGCTCCCTCTTTAGCCTTGCAGCTTCCATTCCACCGCCTTATATGCAGAAATACAATGATAAATATAATGGGATATGCCCCCTGCCTTCAATGTGTCATATCTCATGGTGAATAGAGGAAGCTAATGCACAGTGTGTGAAGTGGCTTGCCATTTTTCAGAACTCAAGTTTAACTAGACAATGCCACTTACTTTGAGCAAGAATGTGGATGAAGTATGTGGACTGAAACATCCTGGTGCTAAACTTGCCCACTGGTGTGGTACAAGGGGTAAGGAAAATTATCCAGGTATGGGTGCAACTGAGGGCTCAAGCTGGTGAGCAAATGACGTTAGCAAGATTTTCAGTTATAGTTAAACAGTTGCTGTGGGAAGCCAGAGTGTTACACTGGATAAAGTGGCATTATGTTCCAATAGTTGGGCTAGATGTAGTGATGGATGCTAGAGGGGTGGAAGGACATGGTAGTCTCAAATATCTAGACACTGGCATCAGAGCAGTAGGACCTAGGGACTAGCCTGAAGTTTAGGAATAGGACTCTTCTCTATGAAAGGGGAACTGAAAAGCAAACTTGGGTCAGCACGTAGATGGAAGATAAGAACAAAAGCAAGAAAAAGTGGCAGTGGCTCAGGAACTGAAGAAAGAGATAAGGAATAATCTGCTGGCAAGAAGGACTTGATACCTATGAATTCCAGAATACGGAACTGGAGACAGTTTAGTAAATTGTGTCATGAGACAAAATTTGGGGGGGAAGCCAGAATTAGAAATGCCTGCAGACGTAAAACATAGCTTTAGCCTCAGCTGTTGCGGGGAAGAAGAGTGAAGAAGTTTGGAACCACGCTAGGACATAATATAGTTCATTTGAGAAAAAGAAAAGTGAATTTTTTGGTAGCAACAATATGTCACAAAGGGTTAAGAGCACAGGACGTGTGAAAGAGTTCTAGTTCAGCCTTTGTTAGTTACCAGGTGCATGACCTTGGAGTGATTTTTTTTTAGCCCTGATTTCTGTATCTATAAAATGAAAGTGTTTCTTAAGTTAGTGGTTCCCAAATGATAGGCCATGGGCTGTGTGTTGGCTGTTCTCGCATTGCTATAAAGAAATACCTGAGACTGGTATTTATACCAGTCTCACTGGGAGACTTGGCTCACTGCAACCTCCACCTCCTGAGTTCAACCAATTCTCATGCCTCAGCCTCCCAAGTAGCTGAGATTACAGGTGCACACCACCAAGCCCAGCTAATTTTTGTATATTTAGTAGAGAGACTGGGTAATTTATAAAGAAAAGAGATTTAATCAGTTCACAGTTTTTAAAGGCTGTATAGGCAGCACGATGCTGGCATCTGCTTAGCTGGGGAGGCCCCAGGAAACTTACAATGATGGCAGAAGGCAAAGAGAGAGCAGGCACATCACGTGGCCAGAGCAGGAGCAAGAGAGGGAGGGCAGGGAGGCACCCCACACAAGTAACCAGATTTCCAGAGAACCCACTCACTATCACGAGGATGGCACCAAGGGGATGGTGTGAAACCATTCATGAGAAATCCACCCATGATCCAATCACCTCCCACCAGGCCCCACCTCTGATACTGAGAATCACAATTCAACAAGTGATTTGGGCTGGAACACATCCAGACTATCTTAGGCTGGCACTAAGTTGCTAGCTAGTAAGGATCACTTAGGGAGCATGTTAAAAATCCATGTTCTTGTGTTCTACCCTCACAGATAGTGCTTGAAATAGTCAGGGGTAGATCCCAGAAATCTATGCTTTGAACAGGAACTCCATGCGGTTCAGAGGTAGGAATGTAGATGAGACTACATTAGCCTAGAGACTGTGAAGTCTCTGCAACATTCTGTTTTTATCATTTTCTCTTCTCATCATTTGCCTTTGTACTTTGTTGTGTTCATGAATTGGGATGATGCTCAAAGATCCAATAAAGAAGTTTATTGGCACACTCTTTCTAGCAGATACTTGATGTTCTGGGAGCCAACTGATGCAGGGAAGTTACTTTTTACTGCTGTCTCAGCCTCAGCAGTACAAACAACCAAAAATCTAATCTAGAATCTGTTTTCATCTGACTTCTGAGCCCATTTTTGCAGATGCAGAAGTTTGCATTCTTGAGATCACTGGTTTCCTTTTTCTATTACATGAGGCTTTTCTGAAGTCTGACTAGTAATATCTCCCCAGCATGTTAAACTCTTTAGAGAAAAAGTTTTCATAAATAAATATTGGATGCAGTCATGCTTGTGATTAAGTGATTTCTACAGTCACGCAGGACAAGGGAAAAACTTTCTGGAGTTTATCTTAGATCAAGTAAATCAACTTTCTGTGTTCAGTGGGTTACTTTTGGGGGAAATAATATGCTCTAGCGTCCACGTGTTACCTTGTTCTCCAGAAATAGCATTTTCTACTCATTAAGAAAATTAATTATTTTTCTGTTAGAAGATAAATAATTTGTAGATTCTTCCTGTATTTGAAACCTCATAATCAGTCATGATAATCTGTTTTATCTTATATTCCTATAAAGTTAAAATTGAAAAGATTATTAGAAACTTTGTAGTTTATAGAAAACATGTTCCAGAGAGAAGAAATGGTTTGCTCAAGATCACACAGTAAATTGATGGCAAAAACAGTCTCAGCCTCTGGTTCTTAGTTCTACATTCAGTGGCCAATAAAAATAATAAGAATATTCTCCACACCTATATTAGTCAGGGTTCTCCAGAGAAACACAACCAATAGGATTGTATATGTGTATGTATATATGTATTAATACATATGTTGAAAGTAATGGTAAAAACCACAATTACTTTTGCATCAACATATATACACACACACACATATACATATGTTGGTGCAAATATATATTTATATATGTATATACATGAAGCTTTGGTCGGAATGAAAAATTGTATATATACGAATATATATGTATATATGTGTGTGTGTATGTGTATATATAAATGTATATGTTTATATATACATATATATGTACGCCTTTGGTTGGAATGAAAAATTGTATAGCTCCTCTGGAAAAATAGTTTGGCAATTTTTATTTACGTTGCGCTCTTGAGTTTTATTCCAGAAACATGAAAAGTATGTTCCCACAGGAACCTATATATGATTGTTCATAGCAGCTTTATCTAAAATAGCTCCAAACTAGAAACAGCCTAAATATCCTTAAATAGGTGAATGGTTTAACAAACTGTGTTATACTTATACATGAAATAGTACTCAACAATAAAAAGCAACAAACTATTGGTATCTAACAGCATGGATGAATCTCCAGTGAAAAAAGACAGTCAGGAAAGGTAATCTATTGTATAATTACGTTCATATAACATTTTTTACATGACACAATTTTAGAAGTGGAAAAGAGATTAGCGGTTTCCAGAGGTTAGAGGTGGGCAAAGGAAAGGAGAGTGTGCTTATAAAAGGACATGAAAGGTACTTGAGACAAAACGCATTTTGATTGTGGTGGCCTTCACATGAACATCTGCATATGATAAACTTGTATATAGCTAAACACACACACACACACACACACACACACACACACACACAGTACAAGTCCAACTGGGGATGTCTGTGAATTATATAAATGTTAATATCTTGGTAGTAAGACTAATAGTTTTGCATAATGTTTTCATTGGGGGAACTATGTAAAGTGTATACAGGTTCTCTCTGGATTATTTCTTACAGTTGCATGGGAACCTACAATTATCTCATAAAAATTTCAAATAAATGATATCCCTATTAATAAGCAAGTTAGAAAACTGTTAGTATTTTTTGTATGCCTCTAAAGGATATTTTTATGCTTCAATTGTTGGCAAGGACGGAGGAAAATAGACACTTCTACACTGTACTGATGGGAGTAGAAATTGCTGTACTTCAAAAAATAATTTGATATATTGAATTCATTTGGCATAATAATTTCACACCTGTGAAATTGTCCTAGGAAAATAATTGGAAAGATGAATAAAATGTACATATAAGTATTTTTATTATAGCATATAGTATATTGTATTATGATAGCAATAAAAATAAAAATAACCTACATAATATAGTATTTTACATGTTTTATTAAAATTATATTTTCCAACAATGTTTGTTAATTGGAGAAATGCCCCTGAGATAATGTCAAGTACAAAATATAAGATAAAATATTATTTATTATATTACAAACAACATATCAAAATAGATCACATGACTCCTATGCTTACTAGCTGTGTGATCTTGGGTGAATTGCTAAACCTCTTTATGGACTTCTTATCTGTATAATAGGGATGTAATAGGAATCACTCATTTTATTTTTTAATTAAATGATTAAAGTGCTTCCAAGCATATCCTAGCACATAGATTTTTAAGCTGATTTTAAATAGTAGTTGTATTTTGTTAGTAGTAATACTTCTAATATTTGCATTCTTCTGTATTTTAAAAATCTTTAACAATGAGCATGAGCATGTGATACTTCTTGTTTAAAAATAATTACTACAGGCCAGGCCTAGTGCCTGTAATCCCACCACTTTGGGAGGCTGAGGTGAGAAGATTGCTATAGGCCGGGCATTCGACATCAGCTTGGGCAACATAGCTAGACATCATCTCTACCAAATTTTTTTTTAAAAACTAACTAGACATGGTGGATCACACCTAGCTACTGGGGTGGCTGAGGTGGGAGGATTGATTGAGCCCAGGAGTTGGAGGCTGCAGTAAGCTATAATAGCACCATTGCATTTCAGCCTGGGTGACACAGCAAGGCCCATTCTCAAATAAATAAATAGGCAAGTATATACAATGTTTAATTTATACTTCTTACTCTAATCATGACTAATTTCTGTCAATACTTAATTTGTATCCAAAATGCCTATAGTTAATTCATTTCTGAGGGAAAAAGACGTGCATATTTCTACCCAACTGAAATTTTCCTTATAGATTCTCTTGGAGAGTGACAGTCTTTGAATGGAGTATTTAAATTTTGATTTTAACTATGCCCAAATATACTTAAGGAATTTGATTTGATCCTGAAGAACAGAAAAAAGTGTTGAAAAATATTTACTGTTAATTTTGATAGTAGATAATTAATTGACTGCCTGGAAAATTAATCACTGATGAGACCATGAAGTAAATAACATATGCTAGTTATTTCAAAAGATTCAGATGATATATTGGTGATTGGAATTGAGAACTCAAACCACTTGCTGGGTCAGGTTGTGAAGCATTTAATCATTTAATTATTCTTGATGAACATTTAGTTTGTCTTAAATATGACAGTCATTATAGCAGCCATCGGAAAATTTTGTAGACTTTATGCATTGCAGCACTGTCAGAAACAAGAGCAATCTGGGGAAATAAGAAGCTACAGAATGCGAGTCAAAAGGGACTATCTAATTTATCCAGTATCGTCTACTTACCTAATTTTACCCACCAAGCTAGCTATCAATTTATTTTTAACCCTTTACTCCTAACCCTGGGATCTTGTAAAAAATTGCAATTCATGATATTAGGTTTTTAAAGTTAAGAAACATAACATCTAACAACTGTTCTGACCATTATTTGTTTCCATTTTCATTTGATCATGCCATTTTCCTTTTTAATATGCTTTGTGTTTTTCTTTTCAATATTTTATTATCTAAATAGTCCTTGGGATAATGTAGACACCTGGTAACAAAGTACTTGTAAAACTATAACTTTTTTAAAAAAGGTTATTTTCTGAAAATAGAGATTTTTTCTTTATGTATTTACTCAGTCCTTAAGAAAAAACCTAGAATCTGTATTGCTTTCTAAAAATCATTAGTGTTTGACATTAATGTTTCTTGTTTAACTTTTAAAAAGACTGGGACAGCATGAACTTACTAGGTTCTTGTTTTTAAATTTTTAATATAGAAAAATTATTTTAAAACAGAAAACATTCACGTGGCTTATTTTTATTTTTTGGACAGAGTCTCTCTCTGTCACCCAGGCTGGAGTGCAGTGACATGATCTTGGTTCACTGCAGCCTCCACCACCTGGGTGCAAGTACTCCTCCTGCCTCAGACTTCTGAGTAGCTGGGACTATAGGTGCCCACCACCACATCCAGCTATTTTTTGTATTTTTAATAGAGACAGAGTTTTACCATGTTGGCCAGGATGGTCTCGATCTCCTGACCTCATGATCCACCCACCTTAGCTTCCTAAAATGCTGGGATTACAGGCGTGAGCCACCGTACCCAGCCTCAAGTGGCTCTTAAACGTGGAAATATGCTCAATCGCAATCTTAATAAGAAAAAAGAAAACTAAAAATTAAACATTAATATACCATTTTAAATCCTCTAATTTTCAAAGATGAGAAAGTTTTATAACACCCTCTACTGATTTGACTGCGAGGGGAATAGACACTGTTAATACAAGTGTGAGAATTGATACAATATTTATCAAGGACAATTTGACAATCACTGTCAAAATTACAGATATACATATTTTGATCCAGCGATTGTACTTCCAGGAATTTATCTCAGATATCCTGGGACATGTGAAAGATGATTATGTGAAGTAATACACCATAGAATCATCTGTAAAAGCAAAAGATTAGACACAACCTAAGCAGCAACTAACTAAATAAATGATGGCACATCTATAAAATGCAATCCTATGTATTTGAAATATAACAAAGCTTTTAATTTGCTATGTGGAGTATTTCCCAAGCTATCCTGTTAAGTAGACAGAGCAAAGGTACAGGACCATGACAATAGTCTGTAGCCTATTTGCTTCTTATTAATATTTTCATAAAGTATCTCTGGAAGAATACATTAAAACATGACAAAATTGTTTCTCCATGGAAGGTTACTGTTAGATGACAAACAGTTGATAGAGACTTTTAAAATATCTGGTCTCTCATACCTTTTGGTTATTAAACTGTGTTATTATGCTACCTAATGGAAAAATAAATTAATTTTATAATCAATGCATACACATATAACATAGAGTAAATGGAAATGTTTAAAAGCAACTTTTCTTGCTGGGAAGCTAATTTTTTCTTAATATGGTCCTTCAACAAGAAAGATGCTATATAATTATTTTATAATCATAATGAGAAATGATTTTTTAAATTTAAAGAGAATAATAAAGTTTGCAGCATTGAAGTCAGTTTATTACTTGTTTGTATTATTCACATGAGAAAAAAAATATAAATGAAGACCTAAATAAGTGAATCACTTTCCCCCTTCTCCTTCCACCTCACCTTCTTCTTGTCTAATTTATCTGTAGTATTGGCTCGTATTGGAAAGATTTTCAAAATATATTCACAAAATATGGATACATGCATGACAATCATAAATTAATATTTAGATATTCATCTAAATTATGTTTTTTCCATGTTCGTATAAATAGAAACAGACCAAACTGCCTTTCTGCACATACCAGCCTTATTTTAATAGGATTTGTATTCATTTTTTATTTAGTTTCATTTGGGATTTTTTTAACTAAGAGATTGTTCCGCGTTTGCTACTGGGTTGTATGCCCTATATATATTTCTATGGAAAGTATTAGTACATATCACTAATTTTTGCTATTATAACTCTAGAGAAAATATGGAAAAAGGGAACTTAAACCACTGATCCTCATAATGTCGTCTCAATCTAGTTCAAGATATAGTGTGTTTTCACATTTAATTAACCTTCTGCCTAATCCTGTGATAACCTAGTCTTAAAATTTATTATAAACTCAAGCATGTTTTTGGAGGCTCCATAAACTAATTACTTTTTCAACCATGCCATTTGGGTAACTAGTCAGGATTGCTTCTGAAGCTCCTGGAAGGGGCTGTCAAGGAAGGGCTCAGATCTGATGCACCATGAAAAACTCCAACAGGTAATGATAGCAGAGAGAGAGGTGAAATTGGTGAAGTTATTGGACTGCCCTGGTCTCTGGCTACTTTCTTACAGCCTCCCCTCCTTCTGCTGAATCTGCACTAGAGTGACTCATTTATGTTCTTTACACCTAAGGAGGACAGAATTCTACTCTAGGCAAACGTATGAAAGAACCTAATGAAACTCTGGCTTCCTTCATTAATACAGCCTTGCTCTTTCTACAAAACACTAATACATCTGGATAAAAAACAGAATACAAAACAAAGTAAACACCAGGCACTATGTACAAAACAAACAAGCAATAGCAATTTTTAGAGCATAATATTTAGAGGAATTGTGAAGAAATTCAGTTGACCTTGGGGCACCACATCCAAATCAGTATTAGTAGCACTTTACACTGGTACTCAGCTACCAAGTACCAGAACAGGTAATGTTAGCAAACATTTTAATTCCCGGTTCAGAAATTTGATCCAGAGCTGTTAACAAAAAGCATATTTGGCTTGTTTAAATTGTTTATTTTCTTTTGTCTGATCAGAAAAAGGATACCTCCCTCTGTGCTCTTGTAGTCCATGTGGTACTTGCTTCACTTTGGACTTGTTACTAGCTGTTTTCTTGTCTTCTCTGTTCACTAGAACATGAACAAACTGAGGATGAAGACTATGTTATTTCTAACTTTATCTACCAGAGCCTCTACCAGCAGACCTGGCTTAGAGCTGTTACATGGTTAAGGTTTATTTGATTGAATTGAATAATGAGTGACACTTTGATTATTCAAATGTAAACAGAGGGGTAAGGAAGGGAGATATGTCAGGTTTGAAATTGAAATTGGTTGTATTTCTAATATATTAAGTGTTTGCTGCAAATGTCATATTCCAGAAAGATTGTTTGGTGGTCCCTGGGTCTGGGCGAAAAGATGCTACTGACTTGCTCTCCTTGGTTGGCCAGGAAGGCCGCCCTAAGAAAACAACAAAACCTTGATTTGTTTAGCCACACTGTGTGTGCGTGTGTGTGTCTGTAAGTGTGTGTGCATTTGGGTCCTCATCTGATGGAGAAAAGTGACACCTCTGTTTATTTGTGGGTATGAGGTGTTTTACAGTTTATGAAGTGCATCTATGCTTCTCCATGATCATATTTGATGTTCAAAACAATACGAGAATACTTTGTCTAGTTTCTAATTATGTAAACTAAGCTTCAGAACAGTTAAGTGATTTGCCTAAGTTCTCCTAGTTAGTAAAGGTTGGAAACAAGACTGCGGTAAACCTGAATTATGTGGGGACCTGCGCTGAACTCCACATTGACTCCCACTGATTGGTGGTCCCTGCTCCCTCCTTTTCCTAGTCACTGTTTGCATGAGAGACTGTTGTATGTCTTGGGTGTTTTAGAGTAGTGTGAAGATTAGAAACATCTGACCCAAGGATTGGACTCCCTAGTTTAGTGGTTTCTGCTCAGGGCATTCTACCAATGACTTACCTACTGTCTCATCGGTTAGGTGATAACTCTAAAGAATGGCTCCGGGGAGGTGGAAAGGAGCACTCCTCCATGACTCCATTCCAGCATGTCTCTTTGTTTCCCTTTGGACTGCTCCACAGCCTTCCTGTCTCTTGGTTACTGCATTTTGCTTGATACCCTTGGGCTGAAGGAGGGCATGCTGTGGAAATGATTACATCTACACGCCAGTTGGCACAGAGAAGCCATGCTGTGTGTATTTATTTGTGCCCATGCCATTTGACAACAGTAAAATTTAGTACTTGGCTTGCATTTATAAAGAAATTGGAAAAGAGGCCTTTTCCTCAGTCGGCTACTCACCAACAACTGTAAAGATCTGAGTTCTCAATCCTGGCTGGCTGCAACTGTCTTCATATACACCTGGCAATATTTGGCTTCTCGTCACAGGATAAATATTTGGGATAGAAGATATGTATGTACCCATCTCCCTTAATGACCCCAAAGCACTTGCATCATGTCACTTCCATTAGTGGCACTGGAGCACAGTACCAAGCATCTTGTCAATCTTTCCAGATTTCTTGAGGTCCCTTCTAGTTCTGAGAGCTACAGTTCTTACGGCTGAGGCAGGAGGGTGTGTGTGTGTGTGTGTGCGTGTGTGTTGCTTTTTTTTTTTTTTGTATTTTGCCTAAGATCTTGCCTAAAACCTAATTTAACCCTGCTACTCCCCTAAATAAAATAAAAGACACAATTTTCTCCTCAATAAGAGTATCTACTTTGTGACAGGCACTATGCTTCACAAGTTATCTATATTATCTCTACTCCAAAATAGCCCTGCAGAGAGGAAGCTGTTATTCCCAATATACTATGAGGAAAGTGAGGGACTCCATATTTTCTCTAAGATCACAGCGGCAGAACTTGAATTCCAAATGGTTCTTGTCAGGCTTCAGAGCCCATGCTTTTACTGGTATGCATTATTGCATAGCTGAACTAAACAGAAACTTAGTTTTACAAACGGTAACAATTAATTTTACACAGTAACTTTTACCCAACCTGCTACCTAAAGGTAAAAATTTTGGACGGGAAAAAATATTACATAAGAAAAAAAATTCTTTCTTCAAATAATTTCTTTGAGGAAATACATTTCTCTAAAAAATTTTTGAGGAAAGAATTTTTTTTTTATGAAAATTAACAATTTAGATGCAGGCAGGGAAAAGTGCACATATCATATCATTTTGTGGATGGGTGAAAACAAAAGCAATGGTTTTTAATGTATTTTAAATCAACAATGGATTGCCTGAAGAGAATGCAAGGTTTAGGGGAGGAGACGTTTGAAATTTTCAAGTCATATAGGATCATATTCCCTTAGTTTACCTGACTAAAAGTATATAAGTAGTATGTTAGAGTCAGATGGTGCTGGGAGTTAATTCTACAACTTTACAGATGGAGGCTTATGACTTGGGGTTCATAGGGGTATATACATAGACCTAGAACCTGAGCTTCCTGAACTTGAGCCCAGGTCTCTTTCGTGGGCTGCCATGATATACTTTGGTAGGGAAATAGACATCTCAGCTCTTCTATCTTGCCTCAAAAATGAATCCAGAGCTCACTGCATTGATGTGGGGGTTCAAAGCTGGGTATATGGCAATTCAGACATTTGAGCTTAATAATATATCTGGGGACAATTCCGAAACCAAATAGACCTCATAAATAAAATAAGAGTGATTCTTACAGACTAATGTTCTTAGTGAATGATAAAGCCAGGGAGGACACAGCACATTAGGTTTCAGAATGTAAAAGCTAAATAATGTGGGCCTGATCAGCAGCTTGCCAGGCAAGGAGCCTGGGCAGCAGGTTGGTGGCATGCTGGCTAGCTTAGACAGGGTGGCATTTTTCCTACCGTATAGTTTTTATGCAGAGCACACTCCAAGCAAATGATTCTCAGCAGGGAAGGATGCAGATTTTTTTCTACTGTATTATAGCCACTGGGGTAGATGAAATATGGGCCCTGGAAGCCTTCTTGGCAAACTCTCCAATTACTGTAAGGAGTGCTTATAAAAGGAAGAAGAATGTGGGCTTTTTAAAAAGTCTATTGAAACCTTGAAATATTTTCCAGGGATATGTGTGTGTGTGTGTGTGTGTGTAATTGATCTTGTTAAACTAAATCACGAATTTTTTTGTGAATTCAAAGCCAGAATGTATTTTCACGTCCCTCTCAATGAGGAGGATGAGAATGAGGTGGACAAAAATGGAGTGTTAGCAGGAAGTGGGTGCCAATGGGAATGAACCTGTGTTATGGGGGATCTGAATAAAAGATCCCATAGAACAGAGCCACAACAGTAAAAAAAAAAAAAAGTTCCAGTAAGCTCTTCTCACCCATTGAGCACAAATGACTACAGGATATGCCCGTCTGAAACAATCAATAGATTTTGCAATAGCTATTTTTTTGTCCTCTCAACCCATCTCAGCTACCTCTCCCCAAGAGTCAAGGAGAAGCTGTCACCTTGCTGGCTTTAGAACTGATTAAACTCCATTGCTAAAATCCATTCTACTGCTCCAGCTGAAAATTCACCCAGCGGGAGATGGTTTCCTGATTGAAGATATGACAAAAGAAAGCAAAGGTCTAACATATATTCCATTTCTTTTTTCAAAATGTTAAGAATTTATGGTCAAATAAGTTTGGAATGGAGCAATTTATCTCAAATGTCCCACATTATAGGAAAAGTGAACAAGCAAAATCAAAGAACTTCCCATAGAGAGTGACAGAACTGGGTTTAGTACTTGGATTCTAAAATCTCATACCTGAGCAGGATGGAGAGGCAGCAGTCCTCAAATTATTCCCAGCCCAAAGTTGCCAATAAAACTTCTGAGGTCAATAAAGGCCATAGGTATGATAGCAAATGCTTCAAAGATGTCAGCATGTTCCTTCTTTGAGGCCCAGCTCTTCTGTAACATCTCTTTCAGATCCCCACTGGTGGGGGGAGGAAGGAGGAATAAATTTCTCTCTCATCTCATCTCATCTGCCTGATAGAGGTTACAGTCAGCCAATTAAAAAAATCTAATAACATGCTAACCATTTAAAATAGGACTACTAAAATATATATGTAAATCAGCAAATGTTTACTAATTAAATTAGCCTTTAATTAACTAATTTAATTAGCAGACATTTACAAATCCCTTTTATATACATATTATATATTTTTATAGCCCTATTTTAAGTGGTTAACATATTATATGGTTTTTTAATTGGCTGTCTGTAACCTCTATCAGACTATAAGCCAGGTCTTATCTGTGCATTCCCAGTCCCTAGCAAGTATTTCTCACTTCGTAGGGATTGGCAAACGTCTGCTAATTTAAGGCCGATTCTTGGAACTGTTCTCAGCCAAAGAGCAAATCCTCTTACTTTTTTTTTTTATTTTTAGTATTTGTGAGATAGTCGAGCTTTGATCTATGAAGGCAGAAGCCACATTTGTAATTGAACAGGGTTATTACTTTTCTTTTTCATCTGTGAATCTGATCTGGAAGACTTAGCAGCTAAAAATGAGACTGAAATTAAAATTTTGAAGCCTTCCATTTCTGAGCCAGGGTTTTAAAGAGAATATTTTTGGCTTCAATTCTGAGGAGAAGAATATTCGAATTTATTATTGATGTGCTGCCATTGTAATACATTAACTCTTCTCATCTGTCTATCATACTATGTCTCTTTCCAAAATTCCTTCCTTACTTTCTTTCACCTAGAAATGATAATTAATTTTTAAAAATCCGTCTATTTATCATCTTGCCTTACATCAAATGGCACTAATCTGCCAAAACTTGATGGAGTTGAATCTGAGGTCATGGAATGCACATTGAGTTCAGAGGTCTCTACCAGTTTGCAATCCAGTTCAACTAGTAGTAGCACTCTCTGATTAACTTAGCAGACTTTAGAATTTATTTATTTATTTTTAGTTCCTCATGATCTCTCTTTAAAAAAAAAATGTAGGCCGGGCGCGGTGGCTTACGCCTGTAATCCCAGCACTTTGGGAGGCCGAGGCGGGTGGATCACGAGGTCAAGAGATCGAGACCATCCTGGTCAACATGGTGAAACTCCGTCTCTACTAAGAATACAAAAAATTAGCTGGGCATGGTGGCGCGTGCCTGTAATCCTAGCTACTCAGGAGGCTGAGGTAGGAGAATTGCCTGAACCCGGGAGGCGGAGGTTGCGGTGAGCCGAGATCGCGCCATTGCACTCCAGCCTGGGTAACAAAAGTGAAACTCCGTCTCAAAAAAAAAAAAAAAAAAAATGTATCCTTTTTCACTTTAGAGATTCCATTGTAGAATCAGAAAAGTGACCAATAAGAAAGGACCTTGGCCATCACTTCAATGAGCCCTCTATCATTCCTGTGATAGGGGTTGCTTATGTTCATTTTGAATACTTCCATTCAAAGCAATTTATTATCTTCCAAATTAACACATTTCTTTGTTAGTCAATCTTGATTCTTCTTTGCCATCCTGGGTATACCCATCGTGGGTATACAGATGGAGTCATATTTATATCAATAACCCAAATTTATTTTCCTTTCCTATATATATGTTCTTGAAATACCTAGAATAGCTAGAGTACTCCCAGTGTTTCTGGGTATGTCTGGATTGTGCATGGAGGGTATTTCCAGAGTATTCATAAACTACCATGTGGGTTTCAGACCCTGTTCAGCATCTACCCAGTTTTTCCTCTCCCACTTAGAGTTTTCCTTGTCAGTTTCTTCTCATCTCAATAACCTCTACTAAAATTCTACCCTGTGGTTGCTGGACTAGCACTATCAAAATTACGTAACAGCTAATTTGAAATGTGGAATCTTGGGTCTCACCTCAGACCCACTGAATTGGATCAGCATTTGTTTTTCAATATTTTATTTTTTATTAACAAATAATTTTTGCATATTCATGGAGTACATGTTTGATATGTACAATGTATAGTGATCAGATAAGGGTAAATAGCATGTCCATCATCTCAAACATTTATTTTATCTTTTATTATACTTTAAGTTCTGGAGTACATGTGCAGATTGTGCATGTTTTCACTCAGAAGTGGGTGTTGAACAATGAGAACACTCGGACACAGAGAAGGAAACATCACATACCGGGGCCAGGGGGTTTGGGGGCTAGGGGAGGAATAGCAGGGGGTGGGAGGATTGGGGAGGGATAGCATTAGGAGAAATACCTAATGTAAATAATGGGGCAATGGATGCAGCACACCCCCACCGTGGCATGTGTATACCTATGTAACAAACCTGCATGATCTGGATTAGCATTTTAATAAGATCCTCAGGTTGGTTGTAGTCTCATATAAATTTGAGAGGCATTGTTCTGACTAAATAATGCCTGTGGCCTTGCCCATTTTTATTATACCAATTCCAGGACCAAAAGAGGTGCTTCTGGTTGATTTCCAAATAAGAATGGCCAAGTTGAAGAAGGTTCTGCACAGAAAGTGGAAGAATGACTTCTCCAATATCTCCAATTTTGTGACCCCCTTTATCACTTCATAATGTCCTATGCAGCCATATCCTGAACCCCACTCTATCCATGGAGCTTTTCATAATCCTCCCACCTCCCACCTCCCCCAGTTTCCTTCTGAGGGACCCTGGAAGTGCTATCTATACCATGATGTTTTTTCCAATGAATTTTTCAGAGTTCTCTTTAGGCCCTTCAGGTTCCCTTGCCTATTCTTCTTCAGTCTGAAATTTTAAAGCTTACCTAGAAATCAATTGGAGACCCTTATGGACCCACATACATCACACACATGCAAATAAGTCTGAATTCCTTCTGGATTTAACTGGACCATCTCATATTCATTTATATTATACTGATATTATACCTTCCGAAAACTTCTTTATTCTCTAATTTTTGTCTTCTGAAGCCATGGAAAAATATACTTTTAATCTCTCTTCCATATAACTGTTCTTTAGGTATTTGAAGGTCATTTTTATGTCCCTGTCTCCTAATCCTTCCCATTTCTAGACTGCACATTCTCACGTCTCTCACATTTTTCTCATGTTTGATTTTTCAATTATTTGCCCAGAATGTAGCTTAACTCTCTAGGAGTGGATCATACAAATTGATCACAAAATAAGTTGATGATCATAAGCAGGAGATATCAGAAGTCAGAGAGTGACAACACAGGACATTCTCATATACATGACGGTGTACATAATGCTGCAGAAGATTTTCACATGTAACCAAGCTGGAAAAGAACTCTGATACTTTACTACCTCTCATGCATCAAACAAATGAACTACTCATCTTCTCTTCTCAAAATATCACTGCCCATATTTTTCAACAGTTTATTTATATTCTAAATTTTAGTTTCTCAGCGGCCTGAGAACCTTCAAACAACAACATTCTGGGAGTCTATGCCTCAAAGGCTCTGTGTGTCCAGGGCTACTCAAATTATTGGGTGTTAGCAACAATAGACTTAGGAATCATAATATATCTGATGTGAGAAATGTGATGGCTGAGGCTTTTATAAGTTGATGAGGTACATATCTAAATAAACATGAAACTGTCTTAGGATCACAGGCTTCACTGATGGTATTCCATTTCTCAGATTGTAGATTGTAAAGCTTTAGAAACGTAATTCTTTTATTTGTTTTGATAAAACAAATGAATATAAGTTATATAAATCATCAGTGATTTTGAAACTTCTCTGAGGCTGTGATAATGTGGCATACCTTCTTTTGTTTGCCAGTGATTGCAATAAATACAACTCAAGATCTTTTTTTCAGTAAAATTCAGTATATTACATTTGAGGTAATATGTGTTATAGTTTAAGAAAAATTTTTTCTAAGCATAAAGCTAATAATTATCTATCATAGAATTTTTAAAACTATAATTGATTATATTTACAAAGAAATTAAAATCATCCATAATCCTATTACTTGAAGATAAATGTGATACTTTTATGTACTTTTTTCATTTTTAATCAGTGAAATATATAAACATATACATAAGTATGATTATTGACTTTTCGCAATATTGTTTGTAAATATTGGCATATATTTTCATGTTGTTAAATGTTCTTTGATTTTAATTATTGCATTACAAACCAGCACAAGAATATACCATACTTTGTTTATTTTACCACTACCTTATTGCTGAACATTTAGATTGCTTTTAACATTTTATTGCTTTCACTGGAATGGATATTCTTGTATATATATTTTGACCACTTCTGTGATTATTTCCTTATAACGGACTCTGTGAGTTGGAATCGGTGACTTAAAAATTATGGACATGTCATACATATATTTTAAATGTGTAGGTGGTTTAGTTTGTCCATGAATTAAAATGCCACTTGGGTGGAGTGGATAGTGTGTATGGGGGATGGGGGTGGGCAGGTAAGGGGTGAGGAGATGGAGAATTGGAGTTACATATTCTCAGGGAAAGAAAAAGAAAATAATTTGTTAGGAGATGATTCAAGATCTTAGCTATTAAGTAATTCTAAACATTCTAAAAATGTAATTTTATAATGAGAAATCTTAATTCTATAATTATAGAAAAGGGAGAATTTCTAATCTTTTCATTTCCTAATAGAATAAAAAAGCACACACTCACATTTAAAGTGTGTAATTCATTGTTTATCTTGGCATAACACTGAGACTGAACAATCTCTTTAAATTTTTAAAAAAAGTTTTATACAATTTTCTTTGTGTCACAAAAGAAAAGACATACAAAATCAATACTGTAAACTCTGTGAAGGTAAAAGATGGCAGCTGTATCTCAGTCCTCCATAGATCTCTTGACACACGAAAGGTACGCATTCGATATCTGGACAGTGTAGAGAATCTTACCTTGTGACTTCTGGAGTATAAATAGATCTGGTCAAGATAATTTTATTTTCATTAAAATTCTTAGACAGCAATATAATGGAAAAAATAATAATCCCTATAAACAAACCAAAAAAGTATATAAAGACCATTCTGAAATTGAAGTATTTAGAAGGTTTGTAGTGGTTCTCTATCTAGAGTATGCATTAGATGGGATTTTTTTTCTCAACCAGGAAAGTCCAGGAACTCACAGAAAACGTTTCTCTCTCTATGTAGAGTATGCATTAGATGGGATTTTTTTTCTCAACCAGGAAAGTCCAGGAACTCAGAAAACGTTTCTCTCTCTCACTTTTCAAAGGCAAGTTACCTGAAACTCCGTCCCTCTGTTCTTCCCTTGCCTTAGTACAGCTTAAAGAATACTCAATAACACCTTCAGAAATGTTTCCTTTTAAAATTTAGTCCAATAGGACTGAAAAAATGGATTATAGTTTTAAAAAATCTAAACTCTGTCATCTGTAGCAATACAAAGAAAACATTCTATGCTCTTTAATATATACAAGGTAATAAGCAAATTTAAAGGATAATACATAAAAGCTAGGTAAATTAATTCGAATGAAATAGTTCCTTTCTTTCTTTATTTTTTTTTTTTAATGGCTCAAGTCCTTTTCCAACTTCCACTGAAGATTTTTAGGAGTTAAAAAAATGCATGGAAGAACATAGGTTTCTTCCTTCTTGTCCCCAATTAAAAGCATCCTGAATACTAAAACTCTAATTTTATTCTCTTCATTTTAGTCTATATATAGAAATATAAGGACGGGTGAGCAAATGATCTTTATAGCAGATTGTTTCAAAAAGGAGGATTTAAAAGAAAAAAATTTAACTTTAACCATAGAAAATGTTGACCCTTAGGAAAAAAAATTAAATGCAATTAAAGAAAAAGAAAGGATGAAGGAAATAAAAATTTAGAAATAAAATTATCTGTGGTAGGGATATACAGAGTGCCACACTGAACACACCTTCTCAACCCCCATACTCCTGGAACAATTATATGTTCAGGAGAGATGCATAACATTGTCTTCAGTGGGAAGCAATGGGGAAGGACAAGAAATGATAGGATGCCAGGGGAGACGTGCCCTTGTGACTTTGATTCAATAAGTCACCCATCCATCATTCCAAGTCTGATCATTCTTACCCCTGATAAATGAATTAGTTTACATTCCTTTGTTTAATGGCCTTATTACAATTATAAATTTATAAGTGATGTTTTAGGATCTTATGCATAATTACTGAGAAAAAAGTTTGCATTTTTGAGCCTGTACACAGGGTTGGAATTTTAGTAATCAAAGATTTTATTTTGGATGTTTCCAATAATATAAGTAGGAATGTGTCTTTGTGGTTTGCTTGGTGTACCTGGGATCATTCACCTCCTACTTCTCTTAACTGGGAAAATTGATCATACCTATTTTTTTCTTTGAACATGCCAAAACTGTTGGCAAATATTTGTAAATTTTTCTAAAATATCTAGAAAATTGTGTTGAAGGTCTACAGGTCAAATGGCATTTGTTCCACAGAAAAGTCCTTTACTGGACCATGTATTCATTACATGTACTCAGAACCCAGATATAATAATCTATTCAGATAAAGGTAAATAAACTAAGTCCTATATTGTTTTGCTTTTACTCTTCAGTGACATAGTTTTATAGCGAACACTTTCTCATCATACTGTTCCAGAAATTAAAACAGAGCAAGATATCTGTGATATACCTGAGAGGGAGTTGTCTGTTATTTCCTCTATCATAAAAACCATTAATATAAAAAATCGTAAACAAAATGAGAAAGAGCTTGGGGGCAATCAATAAGGGACAAATTATACAATAAAAGCACTAATCTCTTTTCTGAGAAAATTTTCATCAAATATTTGTACAAAAAGTCTTCAAGGAATAATTGACTTCAACAAGCTTTCCACCGGTCAGCAAAGCTCTTTTTGCTTTGAAGCAAAACAAAACAAAAAACAGATCAGCAAAAAAAAAAAGCAGTAAATAAGTAAATGCTACATCTTCCCATCAAGAAAAACGAGCAGGGAAAGGTCACCCACCAGCTTGTGTTTTCAGAATTATTTGTTTATCTCTCAGTTTGTGGTTCCAAAGTATTTTATCAGCATTAATTAGCTTTACTCTTAAAAATATGGAAACATTCAATTCAGGAGGGTTATGCCGATTTAAATCTCAAAGAAATATTTGGAGAAGGAGCATGTTTCTTGGAATTGGGAGTGTAAAGGAAAACTGATTTCTATTTATTTTGTTTCCATTAAAACACCACAAGTTATTGGCTTAAATTTCCCTATTTTTTTTTTGAAATTAATACCGGTTCAGCTTAGAAGATTTAATATAAAATAAGTATAAAAATTTTGGATATATGTATATAGCCATTAGTCTACTACTGTGGCTGGTTTGTTTTCATGGCTGAGGACTGGCTTTGATTGCCATTCTACGTGACTAAGATAAATGGGTATATATAAAGTCATGTGGTGGCATGAAACCCAAGTATGATTATAATCCCAGAGCCTCTGCAGGTCTGTTTAACAGGGTTGAACCCACCAATGATTCTCCCTAAAATGTCTGCCTCATCTCCCTCAACTCACTTGAGCGCAGAGAGATTCCCTAGAACACTGAGTCTCCATGAAAGGAAATAGAGAATGAATAATTTCCCAAATTTATTTGAGCGCGGGGCTGTTTTGTCACCCAAAACAGTTATTAACCTTTCACAGATGCCTACTGTCCTTTGGAACACAGTTTGAGGAACATAGCTCTGACTAGACAGCACTGCTCTTTCTCATGCTCCTCTGGCACTTACATCTGTTGCTCCTTCCGTGTCCATCCTTTTAATATTATAGCAGGAGTAACATCTGGAGTGAATATTGCAAATACCTGGGAAGTACTTAAGAACTCCTCTGTTCTTTGGGTTTTCTGAAACCAGGCCCCAGGCATTGGTTTGGTTTTGAGTTTCTTGGGCAATTCTATTATGAAGCTGTGAGAACCGCTGCCTGATGGTGCACTTTCTCTTAACATATTTTACAGAATATGTTTAATACAGCTTCAGATATCCTTAAGGCTAATGGAAGGACCTTGTAAAGATAACAGGTTCTCCATAGATATTTGTTGAATGAATGAATACAACCCTAAAACATACTAATGAAATCTAAAATCAAAATTAAAAAGGTAATCCCTGATAAATGCTTTCTTTTCTTGCTGCTGTATATGCAGGTTTTAAAAGCTAGAAATAATTCCAATAAGTAGCCATACATGTTTTCCAAGGATACTCTGATCTTCCTAGTGGACTAGAGAGTTTTAAATTCTACAAGCAAAGCAGAAAGCAGAGCTTCTAGGTATGTAGCTTCTACATACAGCATTGCAATGGAGCTTGCCCTCCATCTTTTCTTTCTTCTATAGCTGATTATTAAGTGATTAATATGTAATGAACACTATTCCAGGCGTTGAGATTATGCTAGTGGACAAAACAGACAAAAATTCTTGCCCCCACAGAAGTGAAAATCTAATTGGGGAAAATAAAGATCATGATAAGGGCTAATAAGGAAAATAAAACAGAAAAGATTATAGAGAGTATAAATGAGGCTGCAATTTTTAGATAGGGAAGCTAGCTTAGGCCCTGCTGAGGAGGTGTCATTTGAGTAAACAGTGGAATGAGGTGAAGGAATATTTGGGTGACAACATTCTTCAGGCAGAGGGCACAGCAAGAGCAGAGGTTCTGAGACATGAGCACACACCTGGTATATTCAAGGAATAGCCAGGGTATTAGGAATAAGAGACAGTCAAAGGAGAAATGGGGAAGCCACATCTTGCAGGACCTTGCAGGTTCTAATATGGACATTGGCTTTTATTCTTAAAGAGATGGAAAGTCACTGACGGTTTTGAATACAGGAGTGAACTGATCTGATGTTTTAACAGGATCACTCTGGTTTTCATGTTGAATAAACTGAAGAGGGTAATGGATGTAGCAAAGAGACCAGGCAGGAAGCAATTGCAGTAATCCAGATGAGACGATGTTGGTTTGGAACAAGGTGTTAACAATGGGAGATAAACAATAGCCAGACTTTGTGTGAATCTTCCCTTTGATCTTTGATCTATGGACCAATGTAATAAGACTGGAGAGAACACACAATTTCCTCCCTGGCTATACATCATCATAACTCTAATGTTCATATTTTCTTGGAGCTCAGCGTAAACTTCTAATGACTTCCTTTTTACAATTGCAAACAATGTAAAATAAGAGGAGAATCTGATTCAGATGCAATAAGCTCTCAGCTTATTTTGCTTGGATTCTGACTGACCAATTTGTGAAGGACACTAAAGAGGGTATTTCTGTACTCAGCAGCAAGTGGAAATAGATGAATCTGAGCAATCTTCCTAATTCTGAGATTCTGTGATCCTTAATTAACTCTGGAAATTGTAGGTGAGAAGGCTGAAAAGTTATATATAATAGTGGCACCAATTGTCATAATAAATTGGAAGCAAATACTAATGATCATGGACATATTTAAAATATTTTACATCTGTCCTAGCACAGACCAGTCATAACAGATGCCAACTGTAAACAACAGTAACAGCCATTCATCAGGCTGAATGTTAGTTGTGTTTATGCTCAGGTACAAATCAAATTATATTTTAGCTGACACAGTTTGACAAAGATCCATGTCAGTTTGAACCAATTCAACTGAGTGTAATGAACACAGATGTTGTGCCTAGGTTTGTGCCTGATATTTTGAGAAAAATATTAAAAGGAGTATAAAATACAGTTGTGACCCTCTGAGTGTTTTAATCTGTTTCAGAAGACTACAATTTGCACTCAAAACAAATTAAGAGCGTTTTAACATATGAGGCCATAACAACGATTTTACAGGTTCTTGGCATCCAAGAACCTTGCCGCCAGCAGTAGGTTGCCCCCAGCATAGTAACTGTGTCTTTGTTGAGGCTTCAGAGTAGTGTAATGAAAGAACAAGCTTACTTGCAAGATATTAAAAATTGTTGACTTCATGACGCTTGTTGGCATCTTAAGAACAGACATGCAATGTCTCAAGCCAGCATTCAACACACTAACTTAGGCAACAGTCATATAAGTCAATATCTCTTCTCCATATTCATGATCCCTCCCTCCCACCCTGATTTGGATGCTTCCCAGCACTATAAAAACCAACAATCAGAAGCCAAAGTATATCTGGAGAGTGGGAGAAGCAGTCCTGCATATGCATCCTTTTCAAATGCTTCACCCCCAATTTATGATTGGCTTCAGGAAAATCTGTGTTGTATGGCATCTGATCAAGTATGGTCAAGGTCTGGATATGCATCATCTATTCAGCATGTAACTCAGGTTAGTAGAGGGTATGAGTAGTGTCCATAATCAACACACCAGGCTTATATAACAAATATGGAGAGTTTACAGAACTTTAGTTTATTTGACCTATTGAACCCCTGCCATTAAGAAGAATCTAGAGGAAGAGGAGAATGATTAAAGCTTTATCCAGAAGGAACACAGAATTTCCAAAGTTAGCTAACTACAGATTCTGTCCCTTAAGCTGGATGCCCATTATAGCTCAGCCAAATGCCGTTTTTAGTATCCTCCTCTTTAAGCCTGTCTCACTAAGCTGGTTAAGTGCCAGAATATGTGGAACTGACCATGCACTTCTTCTGCATTAAATCTTTCGAAGCTGGTAAATTTAGAACAACCTAAAGAGCCATGTTATGTCTCTCTCTACTGCTTAGCAAATTGGCATAAGGGTTAGACTTAAAACTGGGAGGTAGATTTTCCCAGAGGGCTGAATTATTTAACTGTCAGCAATTTTGAGGTTCACAGTAAAGTAGAAATAATGAAATCATCTGCTTCTAGATTTAAAAGCATCTTCCCAGAAAGCCAGAAGGAGTTTGCAGCTTTTTCTCTCTGTTGGCTGTTCTGGGCCTTGCCTAATACAAACTGTTTATCTGACCTGAAATGTGAGAAGATTCTACCATAGGAGAATAAATTCCATATAAATTTAAAAAGGAGGGTCTGCATGTTGCTGATGGCTCCTTATAAGTGAATTTTGTGTCAAAATTGATATATATTCCTCTCCTTTTTAAAATTTTTAATTTTGTGGGTATATTGTAGGTGTAGATACATGGGGTATATGAGATACAGGCATGCAATGCATAATAATCATATAATCATATCAGGGTAAATGGGGTATCCATCACCTCAAACATTTATCACTTCTTTGTGTTATAAACATTCCAATTATACTCATTTAGTTACTGTAAATGTTCAATAAATTATTATGACTGTCATCACCCTGTTGGGCTGTCAAAAGCTTGATCTTATTCATTCTATCTAATTATATTTCTGTACTCATTAACTGTCACCACTTCCCACTGCCCACACTACCCTTCCAACCTGTGGTGTTTATCATTCTACCTTCTTTGTCTATGAGGTTCGATTGTTTTAATTTTCAGCTACCACAAATACGTGAGAACATGTGAAGTTTGTCTTTCTGTGCCTGGCTTATTTCACTTAACATGGCCTCAATGCTGCAGTTTCCTCATCTGTAAAATGGGGACAATAATGGCAATGGCATGTTCCTAACTGTGTTGTTGTGATGCCAAATTCAGCCAGAAGGGGACTGGCTCAAAGTAAGTGCTCAGGGAATGTTAACTATTCTTTTTTTTTCTTTTTGTTTTTAGTGTTCTCTGGGTATGTTAACTATTCTTATTTTCTCATGATGAAATAGGGAGAGCTGACAAGAAAATTTCTACTGATGAACTTTTTATGTCCTTTTTTTTAAAATTGTCAAAGTTCTATTGAAATAGACAGGGAGCTTAAATAAAATTAACGAATCATGCATTGGAGTAACAAGAGTAATAATCATCATATTTTTAAAACAGTGGATTAGAAATGAAGAAACTCTTTTATTCCAACAAAAGAACTGACATATTTTTGAAAGCGTGCTGTATGTCAGGTATCTGTAATGGTGTTGGCATCATATTTGTCTTCCTTTCACCCTGGCACTGTTATCAGCATGTAATAAAGAAACTAAAGCTCTAGTTAGCAGAAGCTACAGTGGAAAGCAGGATGAAAACTCAAGTCTGACAACCCCGAAATTCCTCCTCTTCCACTAACTCAAATACCACCACATTCCTTCTTCCTCCTTACACCAAGCCTCAATTTTCTTTCTATGGTGTTGAAGCACCTTCTTTGTGTTCCTCTCTTCTTTACTCAGCAGAACTACTTTCTTTTTTTTTTTTTAATTGTGTTTTAGGTTTTGGGGTACATGTAAAGAACATGCAAGATTGTTGCATAGGTACACACATGGCAATGTGATTTGCTGCCTTCCTCCCCATCACCTATATCTGGCATTTCTCCCCATGTTATGTTATCTCTCCCCAACTCCCCACCCCCTGCTGTTCCTCACCTATTTCCCCCTGACAGACCCCAGAGTGTGATGCTCCCCTCCCTGTGTCCATGTGTTCTCATTGTTCAACACCCATCTATGAGCGAGAACATGCAGCGTTTGATTTTCTGTTCTTGTGTCAGTTTGCTGAGAATGATGGTTTCCAGGTTCATCCATGTCCCTACAAAGGACACAAACTCATCGTTTTTGATGGCTGCATAATATTCCATTGTGTATATGTGCCACATTTCCCCTGTCCCAGTCTATCATCGATGGGCATTTGGGTTGCTTCCAGGTCTTTGCTATAATAAACAGTGCTGCAATGAACATTCGTGTACATGTGTCCTTATAGTAGAACGATTTATAATCCTTTGGATATATACCCAGTAATGGGATTGCTGGGTCAAATGGAATTTCTATTTCTAGGTCCTTGAGGAATCACCACACAATGGTTGAACTAATTTACACTCCCACCAACAGTGTAAAATTGTTCCTATTTCTCCACATCCTCTCCAGCATCCAGCAGAACTGCTTTCTGATGCTGCTCCTGAACACATGGGATTTCCTGGATAGGGTAGATTTCATGGGAACTACTGCAGGATGTGGCAGCTTGATGGGGTTTTTGTCCAACTTTAGCCAAATAGCAAGCCTCTTATGTTCAAAGTCAATGGCTAACTAATGACTCAAGTTGTGGTTATTAGATAAACAACGATGAAAACATTTCAAAAGTTACAGAGAATCAGAGCGTAAATGATAAAATTGTGACTGAATGTGTGTGATTACCTATGTGTGTGTATTTGTGTTGCATGGGGGGCAGGGTTTGTCCTTGAAGCTATCTCTGCATTCTTATCAGGTTCCAGTAATAAACATTCGTATTCACCTGGCTTACTCGACGTGCTGCTGCAATTGCTCTAAGATACTTCACACTGTTGGGAAGAGCGAGATTTATGCCCTTGAGTCATGGGGAAGACTGAAGTTTACTGGCGGTGGTGGGGTGGGGTGGGATTCCTTGTTGGAAGCTGTTTGATAGCCCGGACTTGAGAATAGAACAGATCCAAGTTCAAATCCTTGCGATGATTTTAAATAACTGTTTGACCTTGGACAGCTTACTTAATGCCTTAAACCTTGTTTCTTCCTGTGTAATAGGAAAATAACCATATCAATGTTATAGGATTCTCTGCAGTGATCAATAAAGTAATTAGAATCAAGTACATGGCACATAAATTAGATTATGCCTAGTGAACAGTAATTATTATTAATGCACACTAGTTTTTAGTATTATTAATGTTTTTAAATTTTCAACTTTTACTTTAGATCCAGGGGATGCATATGCAGATTTGTAACCTGGGTACATTGTGTGATACTGAGGTTTGGTATACAGTTGATCCCATCACCCAAGTACTGAATATAATACTCAATGGTTACTTTTTTAACCCTCGCCCCACCTTTCTCTCTCCTCTCTCTAGTAGTCCTCAGTGTCAATTATGGCCATCTATATGTCCACGAGCACTCAATGTTTAGCTCCCACTTATGAATGAGAGCATGAAGTATTTGGTTTTATGTTTATGCATTAATTTGCTTACAATAATAATATCCAGCTGCATCCATGTTGCTGCAAAGGACATGATTTTGTTCTTTTTTTGGCTGCATAGTATTCCATGGTACATATGTACCACATTTTCTTTATCCAGTCCACCATTGATGGACATCTAGGTCGATTTCATGTCTTTGCTATTGTATTCACAATTCAGTGTTGTGATGAACCCATGAGTGCATATGACTTTCTAGTAGAATCATTTATTTCTTTTTGTATATATACCCCAGTAATGGAATTGCTGGGTTGAATGATAGTTCTCTTTTAGGCTCTTTGAGAAATCCCCAAACTTCTTTCCACAATGGCTACACTAATTTACATTCCCATCAACAGTTTATAAGCATTCCCTTTTCTCCACAGCTTGCCAACATCTACTGTGTTTTGACGTTTTAATAATAGCCATTCTGACTGGTGTGAGATGGTATCTCATTTTGGTTTTGATAATCATTTCTCTGATAATTAGTGATGTTGAACATTTTTTCGTGTTTGTTAGCTGCTTGTATGTCTTTTGAGAAGTGTGTGTTCATGTCTTTTGTACATTTTTTAATGAAGCTATTTGTATTTTCACTTGTTCAATTGTTTAACTTTCTTATAGATTCCAGATATTAGACCTTTGGTGGATGCATAGGTCGTGAATATTTTCTCTCATTCTGTAGGTTATAGATACATAGTTGATAGTTTTTTGTTGTTGTTTTGTATGTTTGTTTGTTTTTGCTGTGCAGAAGCTCTTACGTTTCATTAGGTTCCACTTGTCAATTATTGTATTTGTTGCAATTGCTTTTGAGGACTTAGCAATAGATTCTTTTCCAAGGCCAATTCTTTTACAGAATGGTGTTTCCTAGGTTTTCTTCTAGGATTCTTATAGTGTGAGCTCTTACACTGAAATCTTTAATTCATCTTGAGTTTTTGTATATAATGAAAGATAGGGGACCAGTTTTAGTGTGGCTAGCCAGCTATCCTAGCACCATGTATTAAAGGGAATCCTTTCCCTATTGCTTGTTTTTGTTACCACTGTTGAAGATCAGATTGTTGTAGGTGTGCAGCTTCATTTCTGGGTTCTTTACTCTGCTCCATTGGTCTATGTCTGCTTTGTACCCATGCCATTCTGTTTCAGTTACTATGGCCTTATAGCATAGTCTGAAGTTGGGTAATGTGATTCCTCAGGCGTTGTTCCTTTTGCTTAGGATTGCTTTTGCTATTCAGGCTCTTTAGTGGTTGCATATGAATTTTAGAATAGTTATTTCTAGTTCTGTAAAAAATGTCATTGGTAGCTTGATAGGAATAGCATTGAATCTTTAGATTACTTTGGGCAATGTGGCCATTTTAACAATATTTGTTCTTCCAATCCATGAGCATGGAATGCTTTTTCATTTGTTTGTGTCATTTGTTTGTGACTTCTTTCAGTAGTAATTTGTAGTTCTCCTTGTAGAAATCTTTCATTTCCTTCATTAGACGTATTCTTAGGTATTTCACTTTTTTTGTGGCTATTGTAAATGGAATTGTGTTCCTGATTTGGCTCTCAGCTTGAACATTATTGGTGTACAGAAATGCTACTGATTTTTGTGCGTTGATTTTGTATCCTAAAACTTTACTGAAGTAATCAGTTCCAGGAACCTTTTGGCAGAGTCTTTAAGGTTTTCTAGGTATAGAATCATATTGTCAGCTAAGAAATAATTTGACTTCTTATTTTCCTATTTGGATGCCTTTGATTTCTTTCTCTTGCCTGACTGCTCTGGCTAGAATTTGCAGCACTATATTGAATAGGAGTGGTGAGAGTGGACATTGTGTCTTCTTCCAGTTTTCAAGGGGAATGCTTCCAATTTTTACCTATTCATATGATGTTGGCTATAGGTTTGTCATAGTGGCTTTTATTATTTTCAGATATGTTCTTTTGATGCCTAGTTTCCTGAGGGTTTTTATTGTGAGGGGATGTTAAATTTTATTGAAACCTTTTTCTGCGTTTATTGAGATGATCATATGGTTTTTGTTAATTCTATTTATGGGGAGAATCACATTTATTGATTTTCATATGTTGAACCAACTTTGCTTCCTGGGAAAGAAGTCTACTTGATCATGGCAAATTGACTTTTTTTGTGTTGCTTTATTTGGTTTGCTAGTATTTTGATGAGGATTTTTGCATTTATGTTAATCAGGGATATTGACCTGTATTTTTGTTTTTTGGGGGGGCCTTTGTGCACTAATTTGATTAGAAATGCCAGACACTCATAAACAGCAATGTTTTCCTGGTTCACACAGTAGTATCATAGATCTTTTCCTTAAGAAGTATTGATTACAATTTTGCTGTTTAAAACAGTTGCATACACACTGTGACAGCAACTTGTGCACTCCTGAGAGTGAACACTTATCAGTGTAATTCAACTACACTTCACAGCTCTGAAAATATGTATAATCATCAACGTAGAATTTGAGGGAAAAGGTGGTAGAAGGATTTGCATATTTGGCTCCTTCTCATCATTCAGGTTTTGCACAAATACCACCTCCTGGGAAGGAACTTCCCTGACCACGATGTCTCAAATACCCATTACCTTACCCACAACTCAGCTAGTTGTAATCTGTCCCCTTTAGTATTATATGTTTGTTTACTAATTTTTTATTTATTAAATAAGAGATTTAATTTTTGAGCAGTTTTAGGTTTCCCGCACAATTGAGCAGAAAGCTCCTATATATCCTCTCTCTCTCACCACATACACAATCTCCCCACTGTCAATATCTTAAACCAGAATAAGACATTTGTTACAATTGGTGTACCTACATTGACACATCATTATCATCCAAAGTCCACAGTTTACATTAGGGTTCTCTCTAGGTGTTAACATCCTATCAGGTTAAACAAATGTTTAATGACATATACCCACATTTATAGCAACATGCAGCATACAGTCAGCCCTCCATATTCACGGGTTCTACATCTGTGGATTCAACCAACTGTGAAACAAAAATACTTTTTAAAAAAATGGGCTATACTGAACATGCACAGACTTATTTTCCTTATTCCCTGAAAAATATTCTGTAACAACTATTTACATAGTATTTGCATTGTAGTTGGTATTATAAAGAGTCTAGAGATGATCTAAAGCACATGGGAGAATGTGTACAGGTGATATGCAAATACTACACCATTGTATGTGGATTTTGGTATCCACAGGGGTTCTGGAACCAGTCCCCCATGAATACTGAGGGATGACTGTAGTCTCACTGCACTAAAAATCCTCTGTACTTTGCCTATTGATTGCCCCCTCCTCACTAACTGCTAGCAACCAGTGATCTGTTTTTTTTTTTCTTTTCTAAGCTGACCTATAATAATTGTACATATTATATTATATGTATGTGGAAGTACATTGTGGCTTTGTAATACATGTAATGTATATGATCAGAGAAGGGAAATTACGATATCCACTATCTCAAACATTTATCATTTCCTTGTGTTTGGAACATTCAATATCCTCCTTGTACCTATTTGAAACTATGCATTATCATTAAGTATAATCATAATACAGTGATATAGAACACTAGAACTTATTCTTCCAATATAGTTGTAATTTTCTATGTTTAACAAATATCTCCCTATTTCCCTGTACCCTCACCCTTCCCAGCCTGTGGTATTCTCTGTTCTACTTTTTACTTCTACGAGATCAACTTTTTTAGCTTCTAGATATGAGTGAGAGCCTTAACTTTCTGCTCCTCGCTTATTTCATTTAATGTAATGCCCTCCAGTTCCATCCATGTTGCTGTGAATGACATATTTTATTCTTTTTTTATGGCTGAATGGTATTTCATTGTATATTTATATAATATTTTCTTGATCTAGTCATCTGTTGTTGGACACCTAGCTTGACTCCATATTTTGGCTATTGAGAATAGTACTGCAATAAACATGGGGTGTAGATGTTTCTTTGATATTGCTAATTTGCCTTCCTTTGGATAGATGCTCAGTAGTGAGACTGCTGGGTCATACAGTAGTTCTATTTATAGTTTTTTGAGGAACCTCCATACTGTTTTCCACAGTGGTGGTATGAGTTTACATTTTCACCAACAGTGTATAAGAGTAAACTTTTCTCTGCACCCCTGTCAGCATTTGTTATTTTCTGTCTTTTTGATTACGGGCATCATAACTGGGGTAAGGTGATACTTCATTGTGGTTTTTATTTGCATTTCTTTGTTGATTAGTGATATTGAGCATTTTTTTCATGTATTTTTTTTGGCCATTTGCATATCTTCTTTTGAGAAATGTCTGTTCAGTTCATTTGGCCATTTCAAAATTTGATTGTTTGGATTTTGCTGTTGAGATGTTTGAGTTTCTTGTATATTCTGGACATTAATCTTCTGTTCTATGAATAGTTTGCAAATATTTTCTTTCATTCTATAGGTTGCCTCTTCACTTTGTTGTTTATTTAATACTACCCAAAACAGTGTACAGTCCTCAGTATTAGACTATGATTGGCTCAGAATCGTCCTCAAAAATATTTATTAGTTTAATAAATGAGTAAATCTTTCTCCTATTAAAATTACTCTCCTCCTTCTGCTAACATTAGAAACTGGTCATTGGAAATACTTGCACAATGGCAATAATAATACTGGTTGTCATTTTTATTATCTTCCAGATGCCAGGCACTGTGGTATACATTCTAAGTACATTATTTTATTCAATTCTCAGAACTACCTTCTGAGGTAGGTAACATTTAACAGGTAATATAAGTAGTCTAGACATTTTTTTTTTTTTTTTGAGACAGAGTCTCACATTGTCACCCAGGCTGGAGTACAGTGGCACAATCTCCGCTTACTGCAACCTCTACCTCCCAGGTTCAAACAATTCTTCTACCTCAGCCTCCCTAATAGCTGGAATTACAGGTGCATGCCACCATGCCCGGCTAATTTTTGTATTTTTCTTAGGAGATCAGGTTTCACCATATTGGCCAGGCTGGTCTCGATCTCCTGACCTCATTATCCACCTGCCTCAGTCTCCCAAAGTGCCAGGATTACAGGCTTGAGCCACCATGCCCGGCCACCATTTTTTAGGTACAAAAATGACATTCAGCGAAGTTAACTTACTGAAGATCACATATTTGGTAAATGGCAAAGTTAAGGGCTAAATTCAGGACTGTAGGATTCCAAAGTTGACATTCTTAAACTGTATATTGGAATTTAGAGCAAGAGGAAAGTGTTTAATCCATTCCTCTCTTTGGATTTGAAATACGGTTGCTTAGAAAGTACCTTGATATTTACTCTGGTCCATTTAATATATATACATCTACTATTTGCTGTGCCATGTGCTCTAGGGTATCACCTGACTTTTCTTAGAAATGCAGACTTTCAGCTGTACTCCAGGCCTACTGATGCAGAATCTGCATTTAAACAAAATCCTCAGCAGCTTTGTATAGAAGAAGTCAGCCTCTAACTCCTACACAGTATAAAATATTCTCTTCCAATAATTCATAGCAAATGCAGTTTTTCTCTTGCTGTGATTCAGTGGTGGTGTGGGCATTTGGTGTCATGTTAGCTTTTCTCACTGTAGTTGAGTAGATTTCTATAATACCAGTTAGACTGTAGCACATCTGCAATCATGCAGTAATGTACATTTCCAGGGAGGGTTGATATTTTACTGTAAGTCACAGAAGTGCTACTGTTTTTCCACCAAGGTAGTTGTGTATGGTCAGTCTTATCACAACTTGAGGCTGCTATGTTCTTCCAATAGGGAACAAAGTGTTGACTGTTTTCTAACATCTCTGGTCCAAACAAACTCAACCTTCATTACCCACTTTACAGTTTATGAGCATTTGTTTACACAAGGGAAAATGAATTTAGATATTCCAGGTATGCCATCTATCCTAGCCTGTCCGTATAAAAATGTCAGATTGCCATCTCCAGTTGAGGCACCCTCTTTTTCTGCTGTAAGCTGTATTTGAGTCTGAGGATGAATTCAGCACTTTAATTGGTGCATTTGTTTTCTGCTTTGTCATACACCATAACTGGCAAGTCTGGCCAGGGCACTGTTTGCAGATGAAATCTGCCTGTGCCTGGAATGCAGAGTAGTCAGTTTCTCCGATGTTTCTTCTCTTTCTCAGTCAAGACAGCCACTCTTTCCATTTGTTCCCAGTTCTGTGCACACTATAATTATGTATATTTCCTTTCATGCCACTTACATTTGTACATTTCTGCATCTAGGGTGAATGCGTTTTATCCCGTTTTCTCTTTTTTTCGCCCTTTGCAGCTCAAACGGTTAACTTGTTCTTTCTCATTGATTCCTGCACTGCAAAACAGTCAAATGGAAATACAGTATGTTGCACCTGAAATTCATTTAAATCACCTGCCATGATGCTAATACATGCTGGTGATTTCTTAGTGTAGTAGTCAATGGAAAATTGTATTAGTGTTGCAATAATATGCCTGTATTTGCTTTTTCTGGAATATGCTGTGGTTTGGTGCATGAACGATTCAGTAAAATTGTGAGGATTTAGTGGGAACTAAATAGCTCTTCACCCAATATATTCCTTAATGTTCAAATCCTGACAGTCCCAGCATATCCTTTTGCCCTTGCAATAAATTAGGGTAGGAATGAGCTCTTTTTGTGCACTCTCACTACTCAAGGCCCTGGATTAATTTTACATATATTTTTGCTTAATACTTATTAGAGATTAAAGTTTTAGTATATATATATATATAATTTATTTTACAGGAAGGGATTTAACATTCATAGAATTAAGGTGATTTCTCAAGGTATCATCATAGTTTGTCAATGATAGAATGAAGATTTGTTTGACTCCAGCATTTACCCACTTTCCACACACCATCTTCCTCTTTTCAAAAATTTAAATTCCAGAAAGTTTAGCAGCCTCCTTGCAATCTGACGCTGATTAATTGGGTGTAATAGAGTCTATATTTTTATCTTATTCAAAGTATTCACTGCCAGACTGCTATGAGTAAATAATTGTGTGTGTGTGTGTGTGTGTGTGTGTGTGTGTGTGTGTAAAATAGATGCTTTCTGTTATTTGTGAGTAATATATGATGGGTCCAATTGCATTTTAAGAATCTTTTAGTTTATCCTAAATCCTCATGGCATTTTTAACCTAGTCTTCATTGTGTGTCAGTAAATAATCCTGGTGAGCAAGACTAAAGATAAGTGCTAGCCCTGGCTTTGCCATATATTTGCTTTGTATCCTAGGGAACATAAGCCCTCTAAGTTCTAGCTTATTTATCTGTAAAGCAGAGCAATACACATATCCTATTCACCTCACAGGATTGTTGCATATATTGAATGAGATAATGAATATGAAAGGCTTTGGAAACCACAAGAATATATAGAAATGTATCATTATAAGTCATTGGGTGTTTGCCAGGTCCATAGCATGAGCCTATGTTAGACACTGCACTGAGGGGGCTGCTAGGACTTCCTTGCCTTCAAAGAAGTTAAAATGTAGTCAAACAAAAAATGTAGTCATCGAACTAGGTCTTGACTTTTTAATAAATTTACAATAATTATTCTTACTGTTTTTAATATCATCAGCAGGGTAGGCATCATGAGAAATGCTATTAATTATCTAATATATTGTAATTCACATCTTAAGAGTTTTTATTTTTTATTATATTTATTTTATTTTTGAGTCAGGGTCTGGCTCTGTCACCCAGGCCAAAGCACAGTGGTGCAATCTTGGCTCACTGCAACCTCTGCCTCCCGGGCTCAAGCCATCCTTCCACCTCAGCCTCCCAAGTAGCTGGGACTACAAGCATTCACCCCCATCCCAGATAATTTTTGTATTTTTGATAGAGACAGGGTTTCACCGTGTTGCCCAGGCTGGTCTTGAACTTGAGCTCGAACAATGTATTCACCTCAGTCTCCCAAAGTACTGGGATTATGAGCATGAGCCACTGTGACTGGCCTTAAATTTTTTAAAAAACTAAATATTACTTTACTATGTCTTGCATTCAATGTATCAAATTGTTACAGTGGAAAATGCCTTCTCATCTACCAAGACCAAGTTCAAATCCTACCATTACTACAACAATGATTCTCCAAGTGTGGCTCCTGCACTAGCAACATCACCATCACCTGAGAAATTGTTAGAAATGCAAATTCTTGAGTCTTACCCCAGGCCTACTGAGTCAGATACTCTTGGGTGTAGCCAAGCAATCTGTGTTTTAATAAGTTTTCCTGGAGATTCTGATACATATTCAAGAGTAAGAACCACTGCCCTACTAAAACCTCAAGGTATAAATCAGATGTTAAGAACTCAAAGGCTCACTGAATTCAGGAAGGACACATGAATGAGAGAACTGGAAATAAGACTGTCAGGTGTAGCAGGAGGAAATTGCGTTGAATTGGAGAGCTGCCCCTGTTTAATGGGAGTAGCTAGTGATTATGCTAGCCATTGGTTGCCATTTAGGAAAGTGAAGCAGGTCCAAATACCATTTTCCAAAAGATGAAAACATGAATGTCTTACAAATATATAGTGAACATGTCAAAGATTGATTTAACTCATAATAAGGATTTACTAAGATGACAGCTGGTTCAAAGGAGAAAATGAGAGGCTGGCATATTTATATAGTCAACAGAAATAAGAATACTGAAAGAAGATAAAGTAAGTTAAAAAACTGGCTGGTACCCTACAAGGAGACAAAACTGTTATCTATGGAGTTATTTATTCTATTGTACAAAAATAATTTGCAATCACTCAATCTTTTTTTTTTTTTTTTTTTAGCCGAGTTTTCCCTTTTTTTTCCCATTTTTTTGTGCAATGGTGTTTTCTTGGCTAACCACAACCTCCACCTCCTGGGTTCAAGCAATTCTCCTGCCTCAGCTTCCCGAGTAGCTGGGACTACAGGCACACACCACCATGCCCAGCTAATTTTTGTATTTTTAGTAGAGACAGGGTTTCACCTTGTTGACCAGGATGGTCTCGATCTCTTGACCTCGTGATCCACCTGCCTCGGCCTCCCAAAGTGCTGTGATTACAGGCATGAGCCACCGTGCCCGGCACAATCACTCAATCTTCTACAAGCTGTTATCTAACTTTATAGACTTTTAGCTCTAATCAATAGTACACAGTAAATCTAACAATATTGTATCACTAGAGTCTAGGGCCTAGACAGTTGTATGAATTTTAGGCAGGTATCTTAGTTCATTTTCTGTTGCTATAACAGAATGCCACAGATTTGAGAATATATAAATAAAAGAAATTTATTTCTTACAGCTCCTGAGACAGGGAAGTCTAAGACTGAGGGGTTGCATCTGTTGAGAACCTCTGCATCATAACAGGGCAGAGAATATCACATGGTGAAAGGACAAGAGCAGGTCAGCTCAGGACTCTTGCTCTTCTTATAAAACCAACAGTCCCATCATGGGGGTCCAACCCTAGTGGCATTATCTGATTTTAACTTCTCCCAAAGGCCTCATCCCCAAAAGCTATCAACATATGAATTTGGGGATTACGTTTCCAACACATGAAATTTGGGGATCCAAAGCATAGCAGCAGATTTTTTAGATAATGTTCTATTATGATTGAAAGAACATGCAGTAATCCCTTTGTCTTATTTCCAAGGTCTGGATATTTTTTTCTTAACAAGCAAGTGTGGCAGACCTTCTACTTTTTTTTTTTTTTTAGATAGAATCTTGCTCTGTGGCCAGGTGCCAGGCTGGAGTGCAGTGGCGGGATCTCGGCTCACTGCAACATTTGCCTCCTGCGTTCAAGCCATTCTCCTGCCTCAGCCTCCTCAGTAACTGGGATTACGGGCGCACGCCACCACGCCCAGCTAATTTTTGTATTTCTAGTAGAGACGGGCTTGCACCATGTTGGCCAGGATGGTCTGATCTCTTGACCTCATGATCCGCCCGCCTCGGCCTCCCAAAGTGCTGGGATTACAGGCGTGAGCCACCGCGCCCGGCCGTGACCTTCTACTTCTAAAGGAAAACTGAGATCAGGATTTATATGTGAAATGTTTTCTTTAATAAATATAGGCTAAATAAAGTGTGCTTGAGGACTGGCAACGGTGGATTGCCACCTTGCAAACCAGGTATAAACCATTATTGAATTTGTGGTCTCTAAAAATATCCTATTCATCATTTGATGACACTCATTCTATTCATTTGATCCATTGTGTCCAGTTATGCATTCCATGTTTCACTATTAAAGCCTGTTATCCAACTTTTGAAAGCAGCGCTAACATGGCAGTCTCCTGTCCAAATGTCCTTACCAGAGATTTCGGGTCTCCGCTCCACTGTGTTCTTCAGAAAATTTTGGCAGGTTTGCTCTTTTTATATAACTTTACCCTAAAAGAGACAAGCTGATTACCCTCTTAATATTTAAGCAATTCAAGGCAAGACTAAGAATGTAAGTGTCTAGGCAAAGTAAGACCAAAACCATTTAAATCCTTATTTTACAATATTCTTAGGCAGAGGAATATAATTTGAGGATTTTTATAAAAAGAGGATGTTTTCCCTGGTTTTTCCCTTGTTCCAGAGCCTTCTACCAATTGAGCCAGTATCTTTCAAACCTCAGAGGGAGGGCAGAAGCAACCCAGAACAAAGAAATCAATGCTCAGCTTTGAACTGAAAAATGAACCTTTAAAAGTGCACAGCAGAAAAAAATAGTTTTGAAACTCAATGCAGGCTTCTTGTGAGTTTTATTTATTTATTTTTATTTTTATTTCCAAAGATTTACCTTGCTAATAAAGATCCAAAGTTTGGTGAACTCCCAATTTAGAGTTCATTCATTCATTCATTCATTCACTCATCCTACAATTGTTTGTTGAGTATCTATAAAGTGCCAGACACTGGGTATACAGTAGCAAACAAAATAATGTGTTCTCATGGAGTTGATGTTCCGGTGGGTGGAACTGAACGTTATTATGTCAGGTGATAACAGTGCCATGGGAAGAAGAAGCAGAGAGAAGAAGAGGGTCATAGAGGGCGTAGGGTTGCTACTCTATGTATGATCATGAGGGAAGGAGGTCACACAGATGCATGGTAGTCGACCAGACCTGAAGGTAGTGAGGAAAAAGATATCTGGAATCTAAGCAAGAGGGACAGCTTGTACAAAGGCCTGAGGCATAAGGTGTCTAGAGCAGAGTGTTAGAGAGAAGGCAGGGAGGACAGATAACATAGGGCTTCCTGGGTCAATATTAGGGCTTTGGATTTTACTAAGAATGCAGGGAAAACTAATGAAGGATTTTGCGGAACAGAAGAATGATGCTATATAACTTGCATTTTAAAGGAATCACATGGCTGCTCTTCCGGATATAGATTCTAGAGAACCAGGAGAGTAAGCAGATAGACCAGTGAGATCACAATAATACAGGTAAAGGATGATGGTGGCTCAGACCATCATTGTAATGGCGGCCAGGTGAGGAATTATCAGCTTCTGTATGTACTTATCGTAGTGAATCAGAACCGTGTGACACCAAAGGAGACAATTTTGTGACTAATGGGCAGGAAATAGCATTAGAGGAGCTATGAGTCGAGCTGAGGTATACTGAGTCTCCATGAAAGGCCCAACCCCTCTTTCTTTTGCTTGAGACCATGCCTTAGAGATAAAGGGAAGATGGAGACCCTTGGAGAAGTTTGAGGGGATTCTGGAATAGAGGTTTTGTTTTTGTTTTTGTGTTTTGTTTTTCCTGCTAGGACAAATATGAGTCCTGTGGAGCATCCTGCATGATCTTAGGATGGTAGAGGATAACAGCTGGGTGAGGAGCTTGGGAAGATGAACAAGAGGGTTGCGTCTCAAATTCCTACACATCCCGCATGGTGAACAACTAAAAGTTTCCATAGCCCTATGAAACAAACAACAATAGGAGGAAAAGAAGCCAGCAGAAAAGAAGAATCTGTGGCTAGGATAAGGAGGACACAGTTTGCAAATACCCGCTTACCAGGACCTGTGACAAGGCTGGAGATGCTGACGGCAGTAGACAAATAAGATCGGATTCCAATACCCAGAATCAGGTAGTTCAAAATATGCTCCAGGGGACACCAACAAAGATAGGTACAAACAACAAAGACATCATCTTCTCTCCAAAAGAAGAGAATTTATTCTAACAGAGCTTTGTAAAATGTATGCAGTCTTCATCAATGAGACAACACTGATAAAACAAGTTTAGACAAAATGTCTGTTTATCCGGCCCGAGATGAATGGGGAGCAATTATAATTCTAGAATTTTGAACTAGATAAGAGTATCCAGGTATCCAGGGCTATCTGTCCTAACAGATATTTTTTTCTCCTGCCTAATCTATTTTTATTGTCTACATAGCCTGTAGCAAAACAGACTAACAAGAGTAGTCACTTTTAAGTAATTTTTCTTATTTTTTTTCTGGCTAAACCACTGATATTAGGTACTGTGGCAAAAAAACAAAATGGTAATAGCCTCCAATTTTATTTGTGGTAGAAATAGTCTAGTCCCAGCTTTCCCTCTACCTATACCCCTCCACCCATCCTTCCCCAAAGTCTTAAGATTTTCCATCTGTAACGTGACAGGCTTGTGCAGAAAATAATTACGATTCCTTTAACTCTCAACATGGTGGACTTTCTATTGCCCCTTAAGCATTTCCAGCTATACCATTTCCTTTTCTATCACCACTTCAGTGTCTGGAACAATGCCTTGCTTATATTAGGTACAAAATATCTTTTTGCCTTACGAGTAAATGATGCATGAGAAAAGTAACAGTGGTCTGAGCCCACCGTAGGACCTTGCTAGAGGTAAAGGACTTGATGAGCCTTGGTCTGAACCCCACTGGAAAGCAGATTATAAATAAGCCATGACCAGTTTTAGAAAATACAATAAGCACATTTCTCAGTTCTTCTCTTTTCCTTCACTCTTGGCTGTTTTAAGGCACTAAAACTGCGAGCTGAGCATGTCCAGAAGTGAAAGATTCTCTCACGGTGACAAATTTAGTCTCTATTTTTAAAAAATGTACATAAGAGTGGTTTAACCGGTCATCAAAAGGGCTAATTAGAAGCTTAGAATCCCCAGGAGCACTCAAGTAGAAGACATAGAGAAGACACCTCTTAGAGCAACCCTGCTGCATTGGTCTGATTGTGGAAGGAGCTGGGTTTTGCCTGGTCTCCATAGATACCGCCTTCTTCACTGACTTTATCTTAGACTCACACTATGTGTTTCCAATGCCAGATAGCAAAGCATGTGAATAGAAAATGAAGAGAGGTGATCTGATTGGACTAAGGAAGGCAAGGCCTCTTGAGGAGACATAGGTTGGTGTTTTGTTAGAAAGTGATATGCATGGGAGGGAGCTGGAGAGAGGAAACCGTTGTGAGAACTGTGTGAGCAAGGGGGAGCAGAAGAACAGGGTTTACATCAAGAACAGCAAGTTGTCAGGTCATCACTGTGGCTGTGGCTGAAGCTGGTTTTGTTCTTGTTGTTTTGTTTTTATTGGGACAGACCCTTAAGTTGATGGTGCCAGTTTTAAGAGGTTTAAAATCTAAGGCCAAGAAGTCTGTATTTCACGAAGTCCATAATTTAAGAAAACGCGGCAAGGCCCATGTGATTATCTGCTAGAAGTGTGGTACAGAGCACAGTGAAACATGAGTGATTGTGACCCAAACCTCCATCTTTGGCCTTGAAGCAAAAGGAAGTCATTTGTTTTAAAGATGGATGTATAAATAATTTCTGTTGATAATTTTTGTGTAGCACTTGACTTCTCTGGGGTTTTTGACTCAGAACAAATACTTATCTACATTACTTCATTTATTTGTTCTGCTGAAAAAATTGCTTTCCTGCCGAAAAGCCTTCAAATGTTTGTAAACCTTTCTGATTATCTGCATTTCTATTGACATGTTCACAAAAAATAGGGATAAATGAATTAGAAATGTAGGATTTTAATTTGCTCCCAACTATATATGTTTTCTGAATGAATTAGCTATCTATAAAGTACAGCAGTGTGTAAGGCAGTTTAGGCTTTAAATTTTTTTTCATGGTTTCAAACTTTTCTCTTGATCTGTGTTCTGAATATATATATTTCCCTGGTTCTATACATATACTGGTTCTAGAATGAATCACTGGAATGTCTAGTTTCTCACTCATTTATGCATGAATTGGATATCTTAAGCTTGAGTTTTAGCTTATGTACAGCGGTAGGGTAGAAAGAGCAAAGGTCTTAGAGAGACAAGAACCAAGGTTGGAATTCCCACTCTGCCACTTTAGAGTCCAGTGGCCTTGGGCAATTAAAAAAAAATCTTCCAAGATCGTTTTTTTTCTCATCAGTGTAGTAGTAAAAACAATCCCAACCTCTATCTTGGTAGAGAAGGGAGATAAGAATTTCTCACATAGGTGCTGAACAATGACTACTCTTCCCTCTTCTCCCTTTGCCATCAAATATATTATTTGCTTGCACAGTCTTTCTCCTAAAAAATTGACATTTTCTCTGAAAAGTTCACCTACCGTGTGACCTTAAGAAAGTGATTTCTGCACTCTGAGCATCAGTCACTCTTTATGTAAAGTGAGGGACTGAAGGATATTGCTAGGGGACCTTACTTCTATTAGTGTCGTTCAGTGAGTTTGGGAGATTTCACCTACTTCTTGACTCAGCTCTTCCTTGACTGTCTATTTCCTCCCTCCATCCCATGAATCCTATAGTGTTTCAGTGTGACTTACATAACAGGTGTTCTATATCAGACATGCCAGACCTGCTGATAAGATTTAAGCTTCGAAATAAGTTGATAGAATTTGTTGAGAGCTACTCATGGAGCAATCAGTGTTTTTCCTCTTGTTAAGTAATTTTATTTTCCATTTCAAAATATTATGATTCGCAAGCCTTTAAGAATTTTATATCTTCTGACTGTTTAGTACAACCTGCTTGTATAAAATGGTGTTATACAATCCAGTAGCAATTGTATTAGTTTTTAATAGTAAATTCCTAATGCCACTATGCTGACCTATATGTTTTAAACACAATAATTGTTGTTATTAGCTTGAAAGCAAGCCAATAAAATATGAAATTCTTGACCAGACTGATACAGGTTTCTAACAACCTCTATCACACACACCCCATTAGTCTCAGCACTTGAGTATTCTGTTATCAGTGCTCAAGAAGTTATCATGAATACATACAACAGCTAATACGGTAAGACGATAATATGTGTTATTCTTTTACTCTCAAGAACAAACATTATAATTGCTAATTTACCTCTTACATAAAGAAAAATCCCAAGAATTACAGAGTGCTTTAATGTAGTGGAAAGTGAACTCAAGTAAGAAGACCTGGGTATAAATACTGTCTCCCAGTTTCTAGCTGTATAGCCTTAGTGAGTTAATTTGAATTAATTTCCTGAGCTTTAACATCTTCATGTATAAAGTAGGAATAATAGCCCTGATATGCTAGGATGTTGCATGGATTAAAAGAGTTGATACATGTAAAATAACACTGTACAGTCTAAAACACAAAGGTTAGGATTATTATAAAAGAACTTCTTTCTTGTTCATAACACCATTACTGTTAGTGTTTTAATTTTATTTATTTTTTTATCCAGATGCTGAATTCTTTAGTATGCCACTGTTTTTAAAAAGTGCTGTAAAATCCAAGGAAATTATAGATGCCCAAAGAAAGTCTATAGAGTGATATAATAACTAAATTAGGGAACCAAAAGTGAAGGCAAAAATAAATTTGTCTTTTTCACTCATGCACTAAGAAGGTGGAGCTCAAAGTTTTAGAATTAAAAATGCTTTTTCCCCACATTTTTAGATTTGAGAGTGATACACACACACACACACACACACACACACACGAGAGAGAGAGAGAGAGAGAGAGAGAGAGAGAGAGAGAGAGAGAGAGAGTCTCCCCCTGTCATCCAGCTGGTGTACAGTGGTGCAATCAGAGCTCACTGAAACCCTGAAGTCCTGGACTCAAGCGATTCTCCTGCCTTGGCCTTTCAAATAGCTAGGGCTACAGGTGTGTGCCACCACCTCTGGCAAATTTTTATAAAATTAAAAATATAATCACAGGGTCTCATCCTATTGTCCAGGCTGAGCTCAAGTTCCTGGGCTCAACCGTTTCGCCTGCCTCAGCCTCCCAAAGTGCTGGGAATACAAACATGAGCCACCATGCCCAACCTGTGAGAGTATCTTGAGTTGATTTTCAGCATGAAATTATTTATTTGTTATTATATGTAAACATAAGGCTCAAATTTATCTGTCTTGCTTGTTAAAATATGCAGTATACCCAGATTCTGCGCCACCACAACCTCTATCAGGATTGCCTGCTCCAACTCTCCACACCCAACCAATGAAATGGGTCTACTCTTAGAATAAGTGAGGGCCTCTAGAGACTTGCTTGACCCCTAAAGGCATTCGTTCTGATTGACCACCCTGCAGAACTGATCAGTAACCATTCTGAGTACCTCTCTCACCAAGTTCTATATTGAGGATCCAGTGGCTGCATTTCTACCAGAAAGTAATGTCTTTTAATCCACAGAAGTGCTAGATGGAAAGGTTATGAGCAGCACTTTCCCTTTAAATGCCTTGCTGGCACTGACCTTAGAGATTTAATTCAATTCTTAAATTGGTTTAGACCTGTAGCTTTTATATACATTATTCTGAGCAGACCCCTGGGGTCAGTGACTCCAAAAAAGTGTAAGAATTATCATATTAGACTCCTTCCAAAATAATACATTATTAGATTTATAGTGTAGAGATGCAGGGGAGATGTGTACAAATGGAAACCATAGTAACAAGAAGTTGTCAGTAGTTTGTTAGAAATAATTTTAACAAGACTTGAATGATTCTTTTAAAAAGTAAAAATGAGTGTGGTCTAGTCTGCAGCAGAACATATACACATTTCCGACATAAACAAATGGATCCGTATGGAGTTACCTAGACTTACATCTGTATTTACTAAAGCTTCTCTATGAAAATTAGAGGATGAAATTTAGTCTTTGATACCCATGCTGGAGGAAAATATAGGCTTACTTGCTGGCTTCTTCCTTGCTATCCAGTTCAGGCGAAGTTATATTGCAACAGAGGATGTGTCAGAGGCAATCAAGCTCTTTCTGGAGACACTAATGCCAGTTTTCCAAGCCCTATTTTGGTGTGATTTAATAATATTAAGATCAACAACAATAGCTGATTGTATAACTACATTTATTCTTTTTCAGGTACTAAACTGAGTTCTATATTTATATTCTTTCACTAAATCTTTGTAACAACCAATGAGATGGATATTGTTATGCCCCAAATATAGGTGTGGAAATGCAGGTTCAGAGAAATTAACTTGTGTAAATTTCCAGAGTTCATTAGGTAACTTATAAGCAGGAATCCACAGCTTTTGTAAGCTCATAAGCAGAAATCCAATGTAGGGTAATATACTGTCTGCTTCAGTGTTTCAATTGTTCCAGGACTTCAGTTTTAGGAGATGTGATTTCCCTGCTTGTTATTCATGCTTTGTCTCATCTGTTATATCCCTCCTCCCCTGAAAAATCACAAGTGCACAAGAAGCAAAGACTGATACCTTTTAATTTAATTATTTGCATGGTGCCTTTCACATGTACACTTGGTTAATTTTTATGTATAGTAATCATTATAATAATGATTTTTTTTCTTTTATGGACTATTCCCCACTTTCTAATGTCAAGCTATTTTTTTGATAATTTTGTTCAATAAAATATTTTCATATATTATTATTGTTACTACCATATGCTTTCTTCTTTAGTTCTTAGAAATATTGCTAGATTTCTAGTAAATGTATGTAAAGACATTCAACTAAGTACAAGTAATCGTGAGGTTTCATCGATGAAGGTAAACTCTTAGACATAATATTACGTTGCCGTAAATACAGTCATCCCCTTCCCCACCTCCATTCAAAGCAATTGACTATTGGCTCCAGTCTTCCACCTATAGTTGTTATTTTTCTGGTTTGGGGTGTTGAGGGACTCAGGGAGTTCATGGAGAGCAAGATAAGGCTGAGCAGGAAATGTCAGGCAACCCCTTTTCAGAGAGTGGGAAGAAAAAGACTGGGTCCTGGGTTCCCCAGAGTTCTACAGGCCCTACCTCCTTGGCTCAAGCTGGTGAGATACATATTAATTTGTTAGGTGTCTAGAAGTTTCAACCTATCACTGAGCCTAGAATCCCTTATGGACATTTAAGTGGGAGCAGGAAACTTGCCACCAGGTGGTGCCAAACTGCAGCGAAGTGTTGGATTTGGTCTATACTGAGGTCCCTGAAACTGCTCCCACTCCTCACACCTGCTTACAGCTGGAAAGAGCCACAAAAATAATTTATGATATATTATATAGAGATTTATAGTTGAATAGACCTGGGTTATGTCCTGTTACTTCCAAGGCTTTTGTGAAGTCTAAAATAAGACAGTGGTCAGTGCAAGCAGGCAGGAAGCACAGTGCCAGCATTTACGAGGCACTTCATGGTACTGTTTGGACCTGACCTAGAAAGAATTGACTTGGCCTACAGTTTGTTCCTTAAATATTGAATTAACCTACGCAATTGCCACATTACTTTATGGAAAGCAGAGTAACTTTTTCTCACTTGATGTTGAATGCAACAGAATAAGCCTTAAATTTGTTCCTTAAATATTGAATTAACCTATGCTATCACCACATTACTTTATTGAAAGCAGGGTAACTTTTTCCTCACTTGATGTTGAATGCAACAGAATAAGTTTCCAGAATGAGAATTTTTTGTGTATAAATAACTGAACCACATCTTGTCTTTAACCGATTCACTGGCAAGGCATCCAGCTGGGGCCTGGCATACACTATTGAAAAGCAGATGTCATGTCCCAGAGATGTCTAGAGATGGGGATGGCATTCTTTGTGGAGGAGCAGAGTTTTGTTGGCAGCTGTACAATAATTCATCAATAGAGGAAAAGAGACATTGCATAAAAGCCCAAGAGAGGTTCAGGACCTGAGGAAGTGTCTTAGCCAAGCAGAGAAAGGAAAGAATATTAGAAGCTGATAACAAGAGAGCTTGAGGATCAGACAATACAGGGCAGCCTGGCACAATCCGGAAAGACAGGAGACAAGTGTATCAGATTTGTCTATAAACTGTGGTGATAAGGCCAGGCATGAAGGGTAAATAAATATAGAAAATGTGGCTGACAGTCTAGTATGCAACTAAAAGAGCCAAACCCCCATGTGAAATTGTCTGAAAGAACCTAGGGCAACAGTAGGCAGCACATTCGATGTAGAGAACCTCACACTCTAGACCCATTGCAGTCTGCTTCAGAGATGCCTCTGACTTGAGATAAGACCTTAGGGTATCTCTGGACTTCTCTAGGCCTCTGTTTTCCACAGGGATCTCTAATATACCTTCTAGATAAAAATTCTTCTAATTATGTCATCATGATTAGAAATAGGACTGCAAATAATATTCTTAATTGGTGCAATTTCACAAGGTTGAAGAAAATTGGCATACAGCAAACAAAAGGGCTATGACTTTCCCACACTTGCAAGTATGGAGGCATGCCCTCAGGAAATGCCCAGTGATTTGAAGGGTTGACAAAGGTATCAAAGAAACAGTAATTACTAAGATTAATCTGCTAGTAATTATTCCTCTCTTTTACTCCTTCTGAAACAGTATAGGCAGTATCAGAGGAAATAAAGGTGTGGGATGAAGCTAGTTCCACATCACTTAAAGGCCTTCTTATTGAATTTAGAAACATCTGAATCAAACTCCATGATTCCATGGTAGATCAGTTTGATGTTCCTATATATTTCTAAAGAAGATTATGAGCTCAGATTTTTTTTTTAAGTCAGCATAACCCTATTCTTGAGAGCAGCTCAGCAGGCTTTGTAAAGCTAGTCAGGCTGAATCGTTTCCAGGATTTAAATTAACAGAGAAAAAGATAAAACGATGATTTCAGAAGCAGCCTTTTAAGGCCTATGAAACAAGCTAAATTGAAAGTCAGGGTTGGGAGATAGAGCCTTTGTGAAATATGTCTGTAGAGACAGAATTCCAGTTACTAATGCCTCTCCTAGACACCTGTCTGAGTGTGGAAGCACCAGGGGAACAGGTCAGATGGTCACGACTGTGACCTTGCTCTTCAATTATAAGTAGGATAATGTCAGGGAACCTGAAAGTTACATTTCTTCTTTTTTTTCTAATTCATTTTAGAAAGAGTCACATTTGGTATTTTGAAACTCAAAACTGCTTCAGTCTGTTTCTGCTGTTATATGTGACTTAATATCCAAGTCTTGAATTTTTGAAACTGTTCTTGTCAATTCAGAAGGGCTGAAAAGTACCACTGAAGCAAATCAAAGATAGGTTCATGCTCACTGCCAAAATTAGTTTTTTAGGACCTGTAACAGTGTTTTCTCTAGAAAAGGAAGAACTTCATATTGTGAAGATGCTTGAAAAGTATACACTATTTTATGCAATAATATCATTAAACAATTTGCATAGCTCATCTGATACCTTATGTATCTTCAACGTTTTTCACACTATACTAGGCCCCATGGAGGATATAACAGAGCAAGATGCCAGTGATATTCACTGTTGACTTGCAGAGAAAATAAAGGTGTATGTTATTTGAGGCAGTGTATAATTAGTAAACTGAATATCATTTAGCAATGCATAAAATAAAGATGTGGAAACAGGAGAAATCAATGAGAACTAAGGATCACTTCATGGAGGAGATGAGAGGTGACCTAGCTCTTGAAGAAAGGGGATGGTCTGGAAAGGTTGAAGAACAGATAAAATCTCATTTAGGCCAGGCTATATGTGATGAGGGGAAAGAGAAGGAAGAACAAAATGGGCAAATTACAGAGTCAGGAATGAAAAATGCAGAGTGTGCCTGTTTGTGTTTGAGGCTGGGGATGTGAGGGAGGGAAAGAGAGTGGGGTAAGCCCGGGGAATACCCACTGAGAGCTCAGGTGTGGTAGGGTCAAATGAAGCTGAGAAACGAGGCACAGGCCTTTGGAACCACCTCATTCATCTTCACCTCGATCCTGGGTTCATACACAACCCTTTATATCTATGTTCACAATGACAGTAGGATAAGGATTTTTTTTTTTTTTTTTTTTTTTGGAACTAGCTGTGGAAACATTTCCTGTTGCATCTTCTAATCACCAACCACCAGGACTGAGATTCTATTTTGTTCCAAAGCTATTGAAGCCAGTTTAGCTCCAGATCCTTAGGACTGCTCTCACATCTCACATGGCATTTGAAGTTTTCTTTTCATTTCTCACTATGCTGGACCAGATCTCACTGTGCTTAGTAACTGGAAAGCTTCATCCTTGTCAGAGGTCAGCCTAACCTCTTCATAACTTGCTAAACTATGTATTAAGCTTGGAAATAGTAATCCAGGAATAACAATAAGTGAACATAATAAAGATACAAACTCTAAGTAAGAGTTCCCCTCCTTATTAGGCTAACAACTCCCATTTATATTTATAGTATGTGCTTTGGAGGAATATATAAAATAAAAAATAGAATTGTTTTTTATGTTAACAGTCTACAACAGATTTGCTAGAATCCTAAAAATAACTTTATAGAGATTCTAAATACACAGCCACAATTATTTTTGAAAGCTTAAAACTATTTTTAAAGCTGCCATAATTTAGTAATTCTGAAATAAAATGGCAAGACTTAATGCAAAAGTGAACCAGGTTAACATCCTTACAGTTACAGATATCTGCTTAATAATCAAGAGTTTGGAAAGACACTTTAGAGGATCTAGAATAATTTTTTTCTCACAAATTCTGAACAAGGACAAATGTTGTGGAAATATTGTGAAAGAGAACATTGAGTCTATCAGGACATTTGAGTACCTCGAAGAGCATAAGGCATTCATTGTTTTAAGCATTTTTATATTTATTTATGATATTTTAGGTAATTATAATAATATTTTAGAGATAAATGTGCTCAGCACATTGAGGAATTAAGAATTCACCGTGCCATGTAGATTTGGATGCAGGAAAAATTTGAATTGTAGTGTATTTAGATAAAAAGTCATCATGCCATTGGGTTGTAAAGGACAGAAAAATTTGAAGTGTTCTAGAAGAGTTTTATTTACATTTTAAAAACCTTCAAAGTGAACATAATGATGGGAGTTGAGTATTTCAATGGAAGGGGAGAGAACGCTTGACCTCAATTACAGAGAGCATGACAAAGAAATTTTAGAATGTCCAATTTTTGACACTTTTGCATGTATTATTCATATATATACACATATACATTATATATATAATATAATATATATGTATATATAATATATATATTATATATATGTAATATATATGTAATATATATTATATATATATGTAATATATATATAATATATATATATATTACATATATATATGTAATATATATATAATATTATATATATATATATATATTAGAGAGATGAGGTCTCATTATGTTGCTTAAGCTACAGCCTCAAACTCCTGGCCTCAAGCCATCCTCCTGCCTCAGCCTCCCAAAGTTCTGGGATTATAGGCATAAGCCACTATACCCGCTGTATTCCTGTCTTTTTTTTTTTAAAGATGTGTTGAAATATATTTTAACATGCTTTAAGTCTTATAATTCTCTGCCTACTTTATTTATTTAGTAATAAATTATGTTTATTGGCCCACATCATTGAAAGTCTTCTATATGTTTAAAGACAATTATCTATGAAACAATGATTTCATAATTAACCATTCCCTTCTCACTGAATACATTACGTCCAGTTTTTCTCTTTTATAAAAATAGAACATTTTAATGGCTATTGTATACATATCTGATCATTTCCTCTATCTCAAATTACTGCTGAAATGTATGGACATTTAAAAACTTTTTATATGTACTTCAAATAAATAAATCTACTTCAAATTACATCCTCACAACATGAATTAGTATCATTAAAACTCTTTATTGAGACCGGGTGTGATGGTTCATGCCTGTCATCCCAGCACTTTGGGAGGCTGAGGCAGGCGGATTGCCTGAGGTCAGGAGCTCGAGAACAACTTGGCTAACATGGAGAAACCTCATCTCTACTAAAAATAAAAAAAAAAAAGAGCTGGGTGCGGTGGCATGTGCCTGTAATCCAAGATACATGGGAGGCTGAGACAGGAGAATCGCTTGAACCCACGAGGCAGGGGTTTCAGTGAGCCCAGATCGTGCCACTGCATTCCAGCCTTGGCAACAGAGAGAGACTCTGTCTCAAAAAAACCAACCAAACAAAAAAACATACAAACAAACAAACAAAAAACCTCTTTATTCAGAAGGATTTTTTGAAAAGCCACAAATGTGGGAGGTAGACCAATTGCCCTCATCACACGTAAACTATGTGGAACTGCACCTTAGGGTCCGAGTATCTAAATATGACAACATGCTTCCTTAGCAAGCCCTGCTCCACAGTTCAGTGGCGACTAGATGTTTCCTAAAAAAATTACTGAGTTGGATTTCAGGGAGAGCTTGAAGCAGTTTTAATCTCTAATCTTTATTATTATTTTTTTAAATAAGGGATTCAGTAACGTTTGCAAAAAACAACAACAAAAAAAGGAAATCTTGACTCCATGATAAATTCCAGTAGCTTATTCTAATAGCACACATTGGTTGTCATCTTTGTAGCCAGGGAGATAGCACATTGGAACTTGAAATTGATCACTACATAAGATCTTGCATAAAGTGCCTCACAAAAATAAGTAAGTAAATAAGCAAATGAAGAAGTAGGCTACAACATTGTATGTCTCAGATTTCTTGAAAAAAAAGAAAAAAAAAAAAGCAAGCACTGAACTGAAAGTCAAGAAGACCCTAGTCTTCCTCCCTCCCAGATTGTAAGTCCTTTGAGGTCAGGGAGCATGACCTGTCATCACCGTTTCTCTCTACTGCCTATGAGAATGCCCAGCAAATGGCACTCAGTAAAAGCAGATTACCTGAATGAATGAGTGAATGGTTAAAATAAATAATGAATGAAGGAATATTGAGCTTGAGGCTTTTAGAAGAATAACATGTGGGGCCAGGAGTGGTGGCTCATGCCACCAAGCATTTTGGGAGGCTGAGGCAGTCCGATCACCTCAAGTCAGGAGTTCGACACGAGCCTGGCCAACATGGAGAAACCCGTCTCTATTAAAAATACAAAAACTAGCTGGGCATGGTGGCACATGTCTGTAGTCCCAGCCACTTGAGAGGCTGAGGCAGGAAAGTCGCTTGAACCCCAGAGGCAGTGGTTGCAGTGAGCCAAGATCACGCCACTGCACTGGATCCTGGGCGACGAGAGAGCCTCCATCTCAAAAATAATAATGATAATAACGTGGTTTACAGCAACATGGAAACAGTGCTTGTGTGTCCTGAGCTTACCTATTCTCCAGGGATATTTTCATGGAGATACAGGAAATACCTAACCCAACAAATGCCTCCACTCCTTGCTCAGGAACATATATATGCAATTCAGTTTTTACTCTCTTAAATATATCTTGAGAAATTGAACTTTGAATGGGTATGAGTTGTTAGCATAATTTTATCTTTTCTTTCTTTGTATGTGTGTGTGTGTAAGAATTGCTTTTCATAGTGCTGTAATCAAGTCTTGTACCTTGAGAAGAGATAGAGATCTTAATTTTCTTTACTGGAAACAGGCTTATTACCAGGTGCAAGGTAACTAACCTTTTCACAAATAAAAACATGTTTCCTCAAAATGAAGACATGGTCATAGATGGAAATAACATTGAAACCCTGTATTTTAAAGATCATTATCTATTTCAGAAAAACGTTAGTGATGGACACCAGGTACTTGAAAGAGAACTAGTGAAAATCATTAAAAGAAAAGGGAAAGAAAAAGAAATTAAAAACTTAAAGGAGTGTTGGAATGAAGATTTGGTGATAGACATTTTACAAACCAAGGCAGCGTGGGAGGTCTTCAATTTGTATTTTTAAATGTGAGCAGATGGGCTGAGCATTCTTATAGAAAGTGGATGTGTGTGTCTATGTGAGGAAAATGTAGTTCATGAAGGCTGTTCCTTTGCAGGTGGGAATAATATGAGCTACTCGCTTTGCAATAATAGGAGAACTAAAATCAAATCCGCAAATCATTTTACATATGGTGACCCAGTTCTTCTTATTTTCTTATTAACTGTCCAGGGAGTTGTTCTTTCTTTTCATTTGATAATTTGAGTGAAAAGGGTAATATTATCAAAAGAAATCTGAATGTCAATCAAGTAAAAATTAGACACATCATAGCAGAAGAGTATCTTTTACTTGGCTCTAACAGAACTGGGTGTCTCTGAGGTTAAGTGGGGCAAAAGTTAAAGACACACTTCCTACTTAAAAATTAATCTCATAGGCAATCTACAATGAAATTAAGGAATAAGAGCAGCTAATAAATAGGTTTTGCATATTTGCACAGGTGTGCACATTGTTGTTATTGTTGTTGCTGTTCTGTCTTAAAGACAGTAAAGGGTTAAATATGCAGGCTCTGAAGCCACAAGACTTGGGCTTAAATACTGGCTTTATTAAACAGTTCCTAGCTGTGTGACCTTGGGCAAATCACTGAATCTTTCTGTGCTTCAGTGCCCTCACCAGTAAAAAGAAAGGAGCCACTGACAGCGAAGTTAGGAGCACTAAGTGAGTTAATACGTAAGTGCGTAGAGTAGTGTCTGGCACGTTGTGATTGCTACATAAACATGGTATTTTCATTTATTTTTACTTACTTGGTATTCATTTGATATTACACAGGTAACTAGGGTTTGACAAATGTACCAAAAATATTTTTGTTGCCGTAGAGAACATGATTATCCTTCATGAAGTGACGGTACAATGTTGCTATTTTTAGATACCCTGCCCCACCAACCACAACCCCTTTTACCACACCTTGCTACATGCCTGCACCTTTCTTTGGAGCCAAATATTTACCCACATTTACTGCTTGTCATGAAAAAAAAAGCATTTTCTTTTGTTTTGTTTGAATTGAAGCATCTTTTTAGGGCTTTATTTAAGAACTTCACATTAGTACTCTAAGATTTCTTGAATAAATTCATGTTTATTCAGCCTGTAGACTACAACTCAATTCAGGCACCTGCTACTTGCCAATACCATGCATATCATTGTGAGATTAGAAAGGTGAATAAAACAGTTATTATTAGGAAGAGTACAGTGGGATTCAGATATTCACATATATAATGACAAATTATTTTATGAACCTCAATCATATCACTTTGGTCTCAAGGGATCTCTATTTAAGATTCCTAAATTTTAGTGAATTCCTCTATGCCATATGGCAGAATTTCCTCTTCCTTTGTTCTCTGTCCCAGCTTTTTTCTAAGCCTGTTCCGGCTTCATCTCTCCAGCATTGCCAAAATGCCCATAGCATTCCAGGTAAAGTTGGCAGGATCCTGTTTCCACTTTGTTACATATACCCTTTGTGAGTGTTTTACTGCTGGAATTGAATACAGCAGTACAATGGGCCAAATATTTAGAGGATATGCACAATGACTCTCAGAACCATTTGTTCATTTAAAAAAGATTCTATTTCTTGTACTAAGGACAATATGCTCATAGTTCAAAAGTAGAAAAGAATAGAAAAGAATAAAGAAACACAAAATCATTTATTGTCTCACCACCAGAAAGAACATGGCCACCATTAGGATGATTTATCTTTCTGCCTTCCCCGGCCACCTCACAGATTTGTGACTAAACTGTTGTACTTTCCCTGTCTTTCAAACTTAATATTAAAATATGGGCATTTTTTCATGCCATTAAGTATTCTTAAATAATGTATCTGATGGATTTAATTATCATTGACTTAATCATTCTCTTAGTTTAAGGAGAGGCTGTAGCATGCAGATAGGACATTGACCTGATTTCTTCTCAGTACCTTTGTAAGACATTACACTGAGTTACATGGTACTTCCTTTTCTTATCTTCTTTTCCAGTCAAACCTTCTTCTTAAACATTTCAGTGTTATGGAAAATGTGCAAGATTTAGAGTCTGTTATTCTAAAACTAGCTTGAGTGGTATTTGGCAGGTTACTTCATCTGACTTACCTTCAGCTCTTCTTACCTGTATGATGGGGTAGCATTCCCTGCCTTTGTCACAACACAGTTGCTCTGCAGATGAAATCATACGGTGAATATGAAATAGTTTTACAAATTATAAAGTGAGAAATGGTTCTTTTCATTATTTTTCTTCTTTTGTAAGCAGAAAAAAAAAAAAAAGGCTGCATAAATGTGCTGGAAAAGACATCATTCAATTGCCTGACCTCCCAAAGGATTTGTTAATGTTTAACCTCAACTCACCCCTTGCCCTCAGTGACCTGATTTATCTGATGATTTAAAGCAAAGGTTATTTGGATGGTGAAATTACAATTCTAAAATGTTCATTGCACATCAAAAGTCTACTGATGAAAGAAAACCTTAGTTACTTCTTTCCAAGTACCTTTCTTATACCTATCATAGACTATAACCTTGTAGCAGTAATAATATCAACAGAATAATTACAACGTAAGAAGTATTCATAAAGTGGTATCTAGATAGTATCTAGGTACTACAGATATCAGTTTAAAGCTTCTCAACACCCTACAGATTATTTGTTGGGGTGAAAAGTTTATCAATAGACCAGAATCATTTAGAGAAGAGATCCAGAGTAGATCTTAAAGTAAAAAAAAAAAAAAACCCTAATAGCTAACA
>NW_016107358.1:1798250-1806069 GCF_001604975.1 Cebus imitator | reverse complement strand
AAAAAAAAAAAAAAAAAAGAAAAAAGAAAGGACTTGGATATGGAAGCCCTAGTGAGAGGCAGAGAGCAGGAGACTTTCTTCCTCCTCCTCCTCGTCTTCCTCCCCCTCCTCGTCTTCCTCCTCCTCCTCTTCCTCCTCCTCCATGTTGGTGTGTTAGCCCTTCTTCTACTGCACTGTGGTATTAGCTAAGTGAATGTCCTTTATTCCAAACCTGAGTACCTTAGGACAGGGCCAATGCCACTGCTTTGATCATCATTTTCAATTGATTTGTATAGCCCTATTGAGGTTTAATTGACATATTACAAACTGCACAATTAAAATGTACAATTTCACAAATGTTGACATGAAACCATTACCATGATAAAATTAATGCATATAACAATTGCATCCCCAGAGTTTCATCATACGTCTTTGAACTCTTCCTTCCTCTCTTTGCCACCTCTTCATCCCTAGGCAATCATTACCTGCTTTCCATCATAATTGGCTAGTTTGCCTCTTCTAGGCTTACTTCACTCCGTGTAATTATTTGAGATTTTAAAGCATGTTGTATATACAAATAATTCACCTCTTTTTATTGCTCAATTGTATTCCATTATATGGCTATACCATCATTGTTTTATTCATTTATCTGTTCATGGATGAGTACATTATCTATTGTTGCATTAAAGATTATCCCCAAACTCAGTGGCTTAAAATAACTATTCATTATCTCACAGTTTCTGTGGGCCATACATTTGGGAGCGGCTTAGCTGTGTGTTTCTGGTTGAAGGTTTCTCATGAGATTGCTGTTAAGCGGTTGGCCAGTTCCACATGTGCAGTTACCTGAAAGTTTGACTGGGCTGGAGAAGTCACTTCCAAAAATGCATTTTTATCTACTGTCTCAAGTATTGTACCTAGTATACAGCAGGTATTCAACAGATGCGTGTTGCTAGTGTAGGGTAAGCTCTGATTATGGAGGTCCTTAAATTTTAGGCTAAGCAGTTAAACATTTGCCCTCATCCCCCTTAAGTGATGGAGAATCAGCGCAGTATGGAGGTCCTTAAATTTTAGGCTAAGCAGTTGAACATTTGCCCTCATCCCCCTTAACTGATGGAGAAGCAGTGCAGGAGTTTGAATGGGGAATGCTGTGATAACCTATGTTTTAGAAGTCTGGTTTCATTGACAGGAGGTGGCCCATTTTTGAGTGGGACGACATGAACTATCCAATTGTACAGTGCTAGTCAGAGGTTCAGAGGTTTATTTTCTTGCTTGATCCTTTAAGCAAAAGTTTATATGGTAAAGGGTCGGAAGCATAGCTTCTATGCAGAACAGACCTAGTAGGTCATGAGGCTCCAACTACACTTTTTAAAAAATTCTTAAATCTTAAAGACATGTTAAGAGTTGAGGCTTCATTATATAGTAGGCTTTGCAGATGTGCTAATAGTTGCTGTATGGTACAGATAGGACATTTTTCCCCTCTGAAGCTTGGTTTTCTGTTATCCAAAATAAACAATATTGACTAGCTAACATCTGTACTTTTTAAAAGTTTTAGGATATGTATTATGAGAAGCAGATTATTAATAGCAGAAAAGTCAGTAAAGTACAATAATCCTGCATGTGATCCCTTCCCAAAGCAGCATCTAGCTTTATAGCTCAAAGATAATGTTTAATCTAGACAGACAAGACACTATACTTCACTCCCAGGATCCTCTGTTAGGGGATGGCTAGGCAGAGGCCCTTGCTTCAAGGGTACCTTAGGGTAAAATAGGCTGGGAGAGGAGAAAACTAGGTTAAACCTGTTATTGTACTTTTGTTTCTAACTGAAGTGAAGACTAAATAAAATTTGCTGAATATGTAAGAGGAAGGACATAGATAAGATGGCAATTAAATATTGCAGACACACCAGCAGTGTTGACATTTTAAAACTCAGACCCCTTTTGAAATGTCTTCTTGTTCTGTTTATTTTTTATACCCAAATTTGTTTGGGTTTTATTTTTTCTAGGGAGTAATATAAAAGAAATAGGCATTATATTAGTCAAGGGTATCTGGAGAAGTGAAATCAATATGAAGTTGTTTATTTATTTATTATAAGAAATTGGCTCCTGTGATTATTGAGGCTGGCAAGTCCAAAATCTGCAGAGCCAGTATCTCAGTTTAAGTCTAAAGGCTAGTAGGCTGCTGTGGAACCAGGAAGAGTTGATGCTCCCATTCAAAGGCCCTTGAGTAGGAATTTCTGTCTTAATGAGGGGAAGAGTTAATGTTTTGTTCTATTCAGGCCTTCAACTGATTAGATGAGGCCCACCTACTATTACAGAGGTCAATCTGCTTTACTCAGTCTAGTGATTTAAACGTTAATCTCATCCAAAAACAACTTTGCAGGAATACCTAGAATAATATTTGACTATATATCTGGACACTCTTTGGCCAGTCAAGTTGACACATAAAATTGACCGTCACAGGTATAAGGTATATTGACTATGCTTTATTTTTTATTTTTTATTTTTATTTTTGCTATACAAGGCACCACCACCATCCCCTTTCCAAAATTCTTTTTAAGGCCAGTTCAGAAGTAGGTTTTATAAGCACTGAGAACTCCTATCCTGTAGGAAGATAGCAACTTTCCAAAATAACCTTTCCCAGATCCGATCATGAAATATAGATTGAGACCCTGTAGCATAAGGTTTTGCTCATTACTTCTATCCTTTGCTCTCCCAAGTATAAAAGAAAGTAACTTTTCTGAATGCTATTTCTTTGTTCCTAGAACTATGTCATCATCCTTCTTCCCTCACTTTCTCTCTCCCATTCCCTAATGTTTACTAAATATTTATTTTATATAAAGTAATTCTAAAGGTTGGAAAAACTATGAGGACGACCATGAAATGGTTCCTATTTTTCATTGTAGGCTTTTAAAATGTTCTATACATTGGCATTGTGATGACTGTGAATCTCCCGCATTTAAAATTGTACATAAAAACAGAATTGTTGGTGTAAATTGTGAATGGGCCACTGTGTGCTTTCATAGCTCTGATTAAAATAGTTTAGTATATAATTTCTAAAAATAGTCTAAGGGGTAAACTTTTAGCATTGTTACTATATATTTGGCTCCAATGAGTGGTATTTGTGCATAAAATTGTGTCTGTTTAAATCCTTGGATTTAGATTAAAGGGCTTAAATACTATACATGCCACCTTTGCCTTCCTTTGAGTTTTGTTTGTTTTGTTCTGTTTTTGTCACTACAAAACTTATGTTGCCCTTATATGACACATTTTTTCCTTACTGTGTCCTTTTGATTAATTTTAATGACCATTTGTTCTCTCTTAAATCACCTGCCTGCCCATCAGCACCATTAAAGCACAAAAGGTAAATGGAGCTTGACCCTGTGCATGATCATGTGAATTTTTCCCCTGCTACAAGAGTTTTTCAAATGGGCCTAAGGAAGATCAACTGGGTTCTCAAGGAAGAAATCATTAAGTGCTAAATAATCATTTGGAGGAGGCTGTCAGTTTCATGCTCTTGGAGGATGGAAGAAGTGAAAGAGCTCATTTTCTTCAATTAAGTCTCTTTCAAGAAGAAAAGAAAAACAAAGAGGAAGGAAAACAAGTTGTGTTTGTTAAAAGCTTCCATCCAGGATCTGGATTACTCTGAGAAGATTAGTAGTGAGTCCTAGTTTCCTAAGTATGCCTCAATATTCTTACATATTCATTTGTTCACTAAATTGTCCGTCATATACTAGGCACTGTGGATAAGTCAGAGATGTATGAGGACTGCTAAGACTCATATACTGTATATATAAGTCCAATCTATCTCGATCTCACAATGCCCATGCCTCCTAGAAGTTTTCCCGTAGGTCAGGAGTCCTTGCCCCTCCTGGGAACTTTCTGAGGGCCCTAGTGGTTCTCAGCACTACTGCTGTTTGAACACCCAGATTGCTGCTGGGGCTGCTGCTGAGGAAACTGGTGATGTGGCTTTGAGTGTGGAAGAAGCAGCTGCTGGTGTTACTGCTTTGGTGTTTGAGGATCTTCCAAAGGCTACATTGCTGCCCTGGGGAATCAATCTTGACACAGGGCTGATTCAAAAGCACAGTCTGAATATGACAGATTCATGTTAATAAGGCCTGAGAACAGCATCGAGATGTTACCTTCTGATAAGGCGGATACCGAAAGCTTTTGCCTTCTCGGATGGAAAGTCTGGACCCGGGCAGCGGGTCCCCGTGCGCCCCGCGGCCCCTTCTGCCTGTTGATGCCGCGCTGCTCGCGCGCTCCGCCGCCCTGGCCGCGATCCCGGTACTGCATGAGTCAGTTTTGCGCTGAACCTCGGCATAACGGAGGAAGGTGCTATTTTAGGATAACAGGCATATGATCAGGGATTTTTTTGTTTTGTTTTTGTTTTTTCGGGGGGCAGATTTCACAGACCGCGATGTTCGCAGAAAGAGCGATCCTCCAGAACTCCTCCCTTTCTGCCGGAGCACAGAAAACAATTTCACGAAGTCACTGCTGCCTTTCCAGGAGAAACACTTTCACATTTGACATTGACAGTCCATTAACTGTGTTAACAGCAGTAATTGCTTCAGAGCAGTTTAATGGAAGATGTTTATGTGTGGTTAATAAGGTACATTCTTTTCTTTTCTTTTTTTCCCCAATGGTAGAAATCAAAGCAGACAGGAATTGGAAAGGTGTGGAGAAGCTCTGAAGCGTCAGAGGTTAATGGAATCATGGAACCCTAAATGAATAGAACTCCCCGTCCGTTTCCCTTCCCTTTTCCATTACTACGTCATTTACTTCCTAGCCTTCCTAGGATGGATGCCAAAAAGTGAGCTTCTAGCTTAGAATAGTTATTAAGAAGGGTCATAATTTTACTTTCTATTTGGTTTTATTTTTTTCTAACACATACTATTACTGTTACTTACAATGAACTTTTTTTTGGGGGGGGATAAGCCAAAATCAACAAAAATATATTATGAAAAGATAAAACAGTGTGTGTGTGTGTGTGTTGAATTCTAGAATTGTGAAGTTTGGGGGTCTGCATACTAGTAGATTTGCTGTAGACAATATGGTGTTACAAATATAGCAGATCTTACTTTTATGTCCACATGATGTACACTCTGATGTGTTTTTGGTTTCATAAATCCAGCTAACCAAATTTGGGGAAACTTCCGTACTCATTCCTCAATTAGGCTGAGAGATCAAAGGTGACTATGATGAAACCCCCACCTCCAGGCACATCATAAACCGTTACATTTTATAGTGTTTGCGCCAGCCCGTCTCTTTTTTTTCTCTTTGGCAATATTGTTAATCACATATTTGGACTACCAGATTTGCATGTTTTTTCCCCCAAGTATTTATCTATAACTAAAATCTTTTTTCATAAATTTAACATACCGATGTCTAAATGTCTGCTGAAGCTCTCTACTTGGATTACCATAGGAAACTCAAATTCAACATGTTCAAATTTGAACAATCTATGGCCCTTTCCCCCAATGAAAACAAAAGCAAACAAACACAACTAGCCTGATGCTTGTATTGTATGCCTTTTGGTTAACGGCACCTCTGTCCTCCTACCTGCTCAAGCCTGGACCTTGTTAATCATATTCTGTCCTTCTTTCCTTTTTCTTCACCCTAAATATTCACTTATTTATTAAAATCTATGGGCTCTGGTTCTTAGTTGCCTTTGAAGCTTCTGCCTCCTTGCAATCCTCACTGGCACTTTTATGGCACTGGCTCAGTGTAGGGCCTTGTCTTTTCCCTTCCAAAAATTGTCATAGAAGTGCTCCTGTCCTCGCATCCTTAGTTCCCCAGTCATTGTTTTATACACATATTTCAAAAACACAAATATGAGCTGTGCTCTCCCTATTACAACCTTCCAGTAATTCCCTGTTATCATTAGGATAAAGTCCAAACTCATTTGCATGGCACATGCGTTTCCCAATAAAGTGTAAGAGCTGGAATCAGACAGATTTGAGCTCAAATCCTCATTCTGCAACTTACCAGTTGTGTGATTCTGACTAGCTTCTCTATGTCTCAATTTTCTCTTTCGTCAATGAGAATAACAATGGTGGCCACCTGCAATAAACGTTACTTCAGGTCCCCAATGCCCGCTTCTCCTCTAATTCTGGACATTATCTTTCCCTGGCCTTTGAAGTTAGGTGCGTACAAATGACTTGCTTGGTCAAGGAAATGTAAGCAGAACAGGTATGTGTCACTTCTGTGTACAAACATTCAATGACTTGTACAGAATTCTCTAGACTTTCCTTTGCTGAATGTGAAAACAAGGGAATATGAAGGTTTCCTAGCAATTAAGGAGACAGAATGCTGAGGTTTACACACAGAAGACAACTGTCCTGAGGAATGACTCAAATCCACAGCAGACTATGTGTGGATGAGAAATAAATATTCATTAGATGAAGCAACTTATATTTGAGGGTTGTTTGTTACCTCAGCACAGCTTAGCCTACACTGACATCCTACCACAAAGGCTGTTATGAGAAATTATGTATCATACAAAGGCCCATGCTATGGTGTTTGGGCCCAAAGCAAGTGTTCAGATAATGATTATCTTTCCAGACAATATTTTTTTCTACCTTTCGTCGCTGTACTTTATCCAAGGCACTTAACCAGTTGCTTTCACATTTCATCATCTAGACTTGGCGATTACTCTCCATGGACTGTTTTATTCTATTTCGCTCAGCTGATAACATCTATTCAACCTTGGAGAATGAATGTAAGTGTGCCCTTCGTAAGTTTGTCCTTTATGAAGGATACACTTAAGTTGGTTTTCGAAGGTTGGATAAATGTTATGTCACACCTAAGTCTACCCATGCCCCAGAGCGGTCACTTGGGCTCTTTGCCCAGGCGTGCAAAGGATCTCTCCTTACTGCTTGAACGGTATATCACAGTGATAATGTTCTGTATCTACCTCTCCTACTGGATTGTGAATTTCCTAAGAGAAAGACTCTGTCTTGCCCATCTCTATAGTCTCAGAATTTATTAAATTTCTGGAATAAGCAGATATTTAATAAAAGGTAAAAATTAACAGAAATGCTCTCAAAACTAATGAGGGAGATAACCGATTCTACTATAATATGACAAGTAATTGGCATAAAATATAAATGCTCTCATCTCTCTGAAGCCCCACTGTTCCTTTCCTCTCAGACAGATAATGCTTTTGACTTTGTGACCTATGGCTGGTCTAACTTTCTTACTTTACAGATGAGTAGACAATGCAAGGAGAGGATACAGCAAAATAGTGTCAGATTTTGGAGCAGAGATCAGATATTATTACTCTGTAGCCACTAAACACACGGAAGAATAGGAGTCCATAATAGGTACATGTATGAGCTCCCCACTGGCAGGAGAAAGTACGGTCACAAGAACATTACAGTGGGTTGAATGGTGGCTCTTAAAAGATATCCCCATGTCTTAATCCCTGGTAAATGTACATGTCATCTTATTTGGAAAAGGGATCTTTGGAGATGTAATTCTGCAGATGAAATCATTCCATACTATCTAGGTGGACCATAAATCCAATGACAAGTGTCTTTGTAAAAAACACACACAGAGGGCAGGGTGTGGTGGCTCACGCCTGTAATCCTAGCATTTTGGGAGGCTGAGATGGGTGGATCACCTGAGGTCAGGAGTTCAAGACCAGCCTGGCCAACATGATGAAACCTCGTCTCTACTAAAAATACACAAATTAGCCAGGCATGATGGTGGGCACCTGTAATCCCAGCTGCTCGGGATGCTGAGGCAGGAGCATCACTTGAACCCTGGAGGCAGAGGTTGCGGTGAGCAGAGATCATGCCACTGCACTACAGCCTAGGCAACAGGAGCAAAACTCCGTCTCA
>NW_016107358.1:1796584-1798220 GCF_001604975.1 Cebus imitator | reverse complement strand
AAAAAAAAAAAAAAAAAAAAAAAAAAAAAAAAAAAAAGAGGAGGGGAGAAGAAGAAGAAAAAGAAACACACACAGAGGCACATGGAGGAGACCAAGCAAAAATGGAGGCGGAGATTAGAGTTTTGCACTACAAGCCAAGAAAGGCCTGGAGTCAACAGAAGCTAAAAAGTCAAGGGAGGATCCTCCCCTAGAGGTTTTGGAAGGCGCATAGCCCTCTGAACACCTTGATTTTGGACTTTAGGCCTCCAGAAGAGTTATTTTAAGCCCCCAAGTTTGTAGAGGTTTTTTAAAGCACCCCTAGAAAATGAATGCAAGCACCATTTGGAGGATACATGCTTTTTCCCCAGGCACATTGCTCTCCAGTTAAGCTTTCTATAATAATCTCTAAGGAAATTTTTAGCTTTTGTTATTTAAAAAAAGAAAGCCCTTTCCCTTTCCTTCTCTTTTCCCTTTTTTTCTCCAACTTTGGTCAGGAATAACTTACAGCCCCAATCCCTTCAAATATTTCCAGTTCTATATAAAAAATAAACAACTTAGATATTTTTCCCACTAAAGTTGGAGGTAGAGTATTCCCATTCATATTACATTTATCCCAGAGCATATCCTAAAAGAAACAATGACTACGTTTTGATCTTTGTCTCACCTGTGAGCCTCTGGGGTGCTTCTAGTACCTGGAGTAAAACTCGGACCTTTATCCTCCACACAAAGCCTGATCTTTGTCCTGTTGGCGTCTCAGAGTGGTGGTAAGAAGCAGACGAGAGAAAGTATCTGTGGGAGTTTTGCAAAGTGTGAGGTGCTGTGTGGAGATATGTTACTAGCATTACAGCTGCTAATATGTATGAACTAACCTGCGTATTGCGTGCCTGGCGCCCTCTAGGCTGCCGGCCTGTGCTGCTTGTACACTATACTCTGCTGCCATCGTGTGGCCTTTCTCGTCGTTGTCAGTGTTATTGTTTCTTATATTTAATAGTTTTAGCAATAAATTGTATAATTATAAACTTTCAGGATAAATAAAAGTAATTTTTCTTTTAGAAACATACTGGTAATACAACTGTGAAATTGATCAGTGTCTATGTTCTTGTTTGAGGGAAACTAGGAGCGGTTTGGAAATATCATTTGAAATATTATGATGGAGAAACCTAGAGATTAAAAGACGGGGGCGGGTCAAAGAGGCAACGGACAGTGTTGCAGCCTTTAGTACCCTATCCAGGGGCATCCATAAAATACAGTTACTGAGATTCTAACACTTCCTGCAAATTTTCCCAGGCTCCCACAGGTAGTCACCGAGTCTTTTTAGCTTCCTTTCTCCCATATTTCTTTCATTTATTCTACACTCTCCAGCTTTAAGGCCATTGTGTGTTTCTGGCATTTGCTTCTTTCTGTCTGGATCATTTTAATACCCGGTATTCCTATCTCCATGATCTTTTATTTCTTCTTTTATCTTGCATGTGCTGCTAGAATTATTTTCATGAAGCACTATAGAAAGAGTACAAAATAGTGATTAAGAGTAAAGTCTGAGCCGGGCGCGGTGGCTCACGCCTGTAATCCCAGCACTTTGGGAGGCCGAGGCGGGTGGATCACGAGGTCAAGAGATCGAGACCATCCTGGTCAACATGGTGAAACCCCGTCTCTACTA
>NW_016107358.1:1786847-1796434 GCF_001604975.1 Cebus imitator | reverse complement strand
AAAAAAAAAAAAAAAAAAAAAAGAAAAAAGAAAAAGAGTAAAGTCTGAGGCCAGACTCCTTGAGTCTGAATCCGAGATCCCTCAATTTGATTCTAACTAGTAAAGCAACTTGGTACCGTGTGGCGAGTTACTTAAATGCTTTTTATTTCAGTTTGCTTACCTGTGAAATATGATACTGCTAATGACTCCTTCATATACACAGTCATGCCTCTCTTAACGACAGGGACATGTTCTGAGAAATGCATTGTTAGGTAATTTTGTCTTTTTTCTTTTTTTGAGATGGAATCTTGGTCTGTTGCCAGGCTGGAGTGCAGTGGCACAATCTCGGCTCACTACAACCTCCGACTCCCTGGTTCAAGAGATTCTCCTGCCTCAGCCTCCCCAGTAGCTGGGATTACAGGCACTTACCAGCACGCCCAGCTAGTTTTTGTATTTTTAGTAGAGACGGGGTTTCACCATGTTGGCCAGGATGATCTCGATCTCCTGACCTCATGATCTGCCCGCCTCGACCTCTCAATGGCTGAGCCACTGCACCCAGCCCCAGTAATTTTGTCTTCGTGTGAAAATCGTGGAGCATTCTCACACAAACTGCTATACAACTAGGCTGTATGGTATAGCCTATGGCTCCTAGGCTACCAGCCTATACAACGTGTTACTGTTCTCAATACTATAGACAATTGTATTTATATATCAAAACATATATAAACAAAGTAAAGGTACAGTAAAAATATGGTCTTATAGTCTTATAGGACCACCACACTATTAGGCAGTCCATTGTTGACCGAAACTTTGTTATGCCACGTATAACTTTATTTCTGACGCAGATAAAATGAGCGAATTCACATCAGTGCCTATAATTAAGTGTTCAACTAATGTTTGCTATTATTAGCACTCTCTGATAGAATGCAAATTATTTTGAATACAAGAATTTCATTTGTCTTAGCATCTTCAAGTTCACCTATGTTAAGTTGTAGTAATTGGATAACATTTTTAAACATTTAGGTGAAAGATCGGTAAACTTTAAGCCAGTTTACTTCTTGGAACTCTCATTATGTTACCAAAATATGTTTAAGGCCATCCCACGATTTGTCTATGTACTAGTGTACAGAAAATTTTCAAACTTGCTACATTTATGGTAAACAGTGATTAATATTTATTGAGCATTTACCAAGTGAAAAGCTCTGTTCAAAATATTTTATGTGGATAACTTGGTTTAATATGCACAATAGCTTTGAGATCAGTAGTACTGTCAGCATTCTTATTTTATGTAGAGGAAATAAGTGTGGGAAAGTCCCACAGCCAGTAAATGGAGAGTAGATTAGAACCAATGCAATTTGTCTTAAGAGCTTACATTCTTAAGGGAATTCTACGCTGTAAATACATTCTCCTCTAATCTTTGGTTTCAATCCTGAGATGCTGTTTCTGAATACCAAAACACAGAAACATTAAAAAAATTCCAAATCCAGTGGAATGCAGAATGCCAAGCTCATCGCTGCATTGAAGCTGCATCGGGTCTCAACTTGCCATAGCCTGTTTTGGGAACAGTGCTCCACGTGATAATGAACTGTGATCACTGGTTTCTGTTGTACTTGGATTTCTTTAAGTGTGCAGATGGTGTGGAGACCCCAAAGACAAAGTATTTTAAAGCTTATAAAGTAGGAAACACAGTGATTCAATTCCAAAAGCAATGCATTAGACATCTCGCATATCACCTGCTGCCCTAAATGCTGGCTTGTGTTGGGATGTCTTCCTGAAATACTGTCCCTGAAGCATAAAGTGGACATGAAAAAAAATGTAATCCCTGAGGTAAGTGAAGCACCCTGAACTTCTAGATGTTTCAATAAGACTACCCATGGTCTAGTTTTAAGTCTTGGTACCTGCTAATACGTAGAGAGGTTAATGTAGTAATTCATTGATAATAATAGCACATACCTGTGTCTTGCAATACGCTGTTCTTAAGCTTGATTTGAATTAATGAATTTAATCCTCATAACAAGTGTGTGATATAGGTATTCCTTTATTTTTTTGAGATGAAGTCTCACTCTGTCACACAGGCTGGAGTGCAGTGGCACAATCTTGGCTCACTGTAACCTCCATCTCCTCCTGGGTTCAAGTGACTCTCCTGCTTCTGCCTCCTGAGTAGCTGGGATTATAGGCATGTACCGCCACGCCTGGCTAAGTTTTGTATTTTTAGTAGAGATGGGGTTTCAACATGTTGGTCAGGCTGGTCTCAAACTCCCTACCTCCTGATCTGCCCCCCTCGGCCTCTCAAAGTGCTGGGATTACAGGTGTGAGCCACCACACCTAGCCTGATATACATGTTCTTATCATCCCTATTTTATCAGCTTGGAGAACTGAGTCACAGAGAGGTTAGGATTTCAAATCAGTCAATCTGGATCCCAAGTTCAAGCTTTAGCTACTAAGGAATACTACTTATCATTGTGTTTATCTATTGATAATAGCAGAGTTAAATATCATTTTATTAATTATGTAGAATCTCTCTTTGTTTCAGGACATTCATAATACATCCTTGCTGACAAAACACTACCCATGCCCACTATTTGGATGTAATTGTGTTCATACTTTTAAGCTTGTGAACTGGCTATCGAAATGTCATTCTCAAATATTATCCTTCCACTTTAGACTTGATTTCTTTTTTTTTTTTTTTTTGCCTTTAGGGATTAAAACTGAAACTACTCTGCTTCTCCTCAGTCCCCAGTAATAAACCACTGGCAGCAGCTGGTAACAAGCTAGGAGGAAGATGGGATTATGTGTGCAAGTCTTCATTGTTTGAGCAAGTGGTGAATGTGTGAGTTGTGAGCTTGGGGGCATAAAGAGCCTGGTGAAACATCTACTCCCAGACCATTAAATCTTGGGATGTGAGGGATATTAAAGATTGGATCGCCTGGCCATTCATCAGATGCTTAAAATTTGTGTCTATTTAATTGTTTTCAGTTTATACAACTTCTTAATAATATTTCATTAATCTTGGATAGATCTAACTTTGTTATTTTGAACTGAAATCGCTTTACTTTTAATTTCAGCAGGTCTCAGTTCTAAAGCTCCAGAAATCACATTAAAAAGTCTAATCTTCTTTCATGGCATATAAAGGCCAGTTATATGTCCAGTATGAGTCTTTACTTCTCAAGATCCTTGGACTCTCTGTGATAGGCCTTTGAGTGTCCTTATTACCCTGGTCATACTCATGTGTCAAATGATGTGTTGATGAGGATGTAAGCCAAGCAATACTGGTTTCAGTGTGGGAAATCTGTGTGGGTGTTTGATAGAGAATGCTCAGGATGAGCGATGACAGTGTGAATAAGAGAGACAATTGTTTGCAAGAGAAACTTAGTGGGTGAAACATAGTAAGTCTCATAGAGGTAGGATTGGTATCACCCAGAATTTATCTTCTGTACCCAAATTTGCATACTAGTTGCCATAATGAATAGTATACCTATTTACTGATGACAAATATGGTTTATTGAAAATAATATAAACTGTCCCATGGTGACCAGACAGCCTATATAATTATTTTATTAATAAATAAGAGCTATATCTAGTAAATTCTACTTCACTGTGGGTTTTTTCAATCCAATTTTGAACTTTACTGAAGAAAATCCCTTCATGCATTTTTATGATTTACTTCATGCATTTATGAAGCAAAAATACATGCATTCTTTTTCTATTGTCTAATTAAAGTAAAATTTAAATGCAATAAAATGCAGACATTTTAAACGCATAATTTATTGAGTTTTGATAAATGTAACTTATGTAACCAACACATTCATCAAGATGTGCAACACTCCACTTGGGAAAATTTCCTCATATCCCTTCTAGTCAGTGTCTTCCCCACCCATCCACAACCAATCATCTAGTTTTTGTCATTATAGATGTGTTTGGCCTGATCTTGAATTTCATATAAATGAAAATTTTCAGTATATACAATTTCGCAACTTCTTCCTAAACAGAATTTTTGAGATCTATCGTGTTGTTGTGTATCACTAGTTAATTATTTAAAATTGCTGAGTATAAAATCTATTGTGTAAGTATTCCATGGTGTATTTATTAGTTTTTATTTTGGTAGACATTTGGATTATTTCAGTTTTTTGCTAACTTGCATAAAGCTTCTGGAAATCTTCATGAAAAGTCTTGTTTGTTGCTGTTGTTGCTGTTGTTTTTGCTATGTTTTAACTTTTCTTGTATAAAAACCTCGGAGCAGAAGAACAGGGTCATAGTGTAAGCTCTTGTTGAGCTTTATAAAGAACCTGCAAACAAATTTGCAATCAATTTGATACTGTTTTAAGTGACATTTCTAGAAGTGTTATTTTCTAATCGTTTGTAACATAGTACACTCCCAAGGTATGAGAGTTGCAGTTGGTTCATATGCTAACCAATAAATAGTATTTTCAGTCTTTAAAAATGGAATTTCTCTGCATTATTTTAATTTTCATTTCCCTGATGACTAATGATGTTAATAACTTTTCATGTAATTATTGCTCACTTGTATGTCCTCTGTTCTGTTCAAATATTTTGCTTATTTTAAAATTTGTGTTATCTTTTTGTTATTGATTTGCAGAATGTGTGTTTATGTATATACATGTGTGTGTCTGTGTCCGTGTGTGTGTGTGTGTGTGTGTGTGTGTGTGTGTGTGTATGGCATATATATATGTTGGTTACTCCCAACTTCCCCCTTCCCTTATAGATTTTCCTGTTCTGGGTATGTCAACTAAATGGAGTCGTATAATATGTGACTTCTTTTGACAGTCTCCTTTCACTTAGCATAATGTTTTCAAGGTTTGCCCATGTAGCATGAGTCAATACTTTATACCTTTTTATGGCTAAATATTTTATTGTATGCATGTGCTATATTTTGTTTATTCTTTTTAATAATTTGATAGAGTTTGATTTGCTAGAATTTTATTCCTCTTAACACCTATGTGTGTGAGAATATTAATTTGCATTTTTTCAGTAATAGGTTTGTTAGATTTGTGACAGGTTTTATTTCTTCCTCTAGTTTAGGAAAGAGTTTGTTTAAAATTAGCATTCTTCTTTCTTTAATGTTTAATATATAGTTCAGCAGTTAAACCAACCAGGCCTCCAGCTTTCTCTATGGGAAGGTTTTAATTTACAAATTAAATTTATTTATCAGGCAGGATTATATGTATTTTCTTTACTTTTCCTGTCGATTTTTAGTTCATGCTTTTCAAGAAATTTATACTTTTACCTAATTTGAATATACTAACATAAGGGCATGTATAATAAATGCCCATAGAATCTATAATGACATGCCATCTTTTATTCCTAGTATTGGTAATTAGTGTTTTTTTCTTTTTTAATCAACAGTATCTGTGTTAGGGTTTAACAATTTTATTACTTTTTCTTTTTTACAAAAACAGTTTGGCTTTTAAAATTGCCATATTGTTTGTTTTATATTTTGTTGATATTTGCTCTTTATTACTATTATTATTATTATTTTATTTGGGTTTAATTTTCTCTACTTTTTTATCTTCTTACAGTAATCCTTAGATTATTACTTTTAATTTTTTCAAATATAAGAATTTTAATCATTTATTTCTAATACGTAGTCAAACTGGATCATACAAATATAGAGTGATTTGCTTCCATGAACACACATTTTCAGATATTACCTAATGTCCCCTGTTATTTCTTCTTTTCCTTGGGTGATTTACAAATGAGCTGTTTCGTTTCAAAATATTGAAGATTTTCTTCATCTTATTAAATTTTAATTCAATACCATTGTGGTCAAAGAACATATGTTATAAAATTTCAAGATTTTTAAATTTATTGATATTTATTATATGGTATATCATTCATGAATCTTAAACATTTTTAGCATTTGAAATGAATGTTTGTTCTGCAATTGTTGCAGTAGTATTCTGTAAATATCAATTAGGTTAAAATAGTTGAGATAGTGCTTACGTCTTCTACTTACCTACTGATTTTTTGAAAATCCTCAATGAACTTTAGTTTTTAGAGAGTTTTACATTCCCAGTAAAACTGAGTGGAAAGTACAGAGAGTTTCTATATACATCCCTGTCCCCAAACATAGAAACCTCCATCACTATCAACATCTCCCAACACAGTGGTACATTTGTTACAATCTATTGACACATCATTATTAACCCATATTCATAGTTTACATTATGGTTCTCAGAGAGAGTTTTACATTCTATGAGGTTTGAAAAATGTATAAGATATATACACCATCATAGCATCACACAGAATTATTTCACTACCCTAAAAATCCTCTGTATTCTACATTTATCCCTCTCTATCCCTACTGCTTGATAACCACTCATCTTTTTACCATTCCCATTAGTAACATTGAGCCTGTTTTCATATACCTATTGACCATTTATATGTCTTCTTTGGAGAAATGTCTACTCAAGTCCTTTGCAAATCCTTAAAATATTTTAAAAATTGAGTTATCTGTTGTTTTGCTATTGAGCTGAAGAGGTTCTTTATTTATTTTGGAATTATCTCCTCATCAGATATATGATTTGCCAATATTTTTTTCTCATTCTTTAGGTTGGCTTTTGTCTGCTGATTCTTTTCTTCTCAGGGCAGAAGCTTTTTAGTTTGATATAATTCCATTTGTCTATTTTTGCTTTTGTTGTCAAATTCATGAAATCCTTGTGAAAAGCGATATTATGAACATGTTCTCCTATGATTTCTTATAAGAATTCTACAGTTAAAGGCTTTAATCCATTTTGAGTTTTTGTTTATGGTGTAATATAATGGTTCAGTTTCATTATTTTGATGTCAATACTCCATTTTCCCAACACCATTTGTTAAAGAGACGATTGTTTCTACATTTTGTAGTCTTGGCACTTATGTCAAAAATCATTTAACCAATATATATGTGGGTTTGTTTCTGAACTCTTTATTTTGTTCCATGGATCTATATGTCTGTCTTCATGCCAGTAACACATTGCATTGATTATGTTGCATTGTAATATGTTGAAGTCAGAAAGTGTGAAGTCTCCAGCTTTATTCTTCTCTCTCAAATCATTTTAGCTATTCAGTGTTTTGTTGCTGTTGTTGATTTTTGGTTCCATATGAATTTTAGGATTCTTTTCCATTCCTACAAAAAATGCCAGTGGGATTTTGATAGCAGCTACATTAAATCTTTAGGTCCCTTGGGTGGTCTCAACATAGTATTAAGTTCTCCAATCTGTGAACATGGGATGTATTTCCATTAATTTTTGTCGTCTTTAATTTCTGTCAACAAAGTTTTGTAGTTTTTAGTGTACACCTTTTTACCACTCCAGATAAGTTTATTCCTAAGTATGTTATTATTTTTAATGCTATTGTAAATGGAATTACTTTCTTAATTTCTTTTTCAGATTATTTGGTATTAAGGTATAGAAACACAAATGATTTTTGTTTGTTGATTTTCTATCTTGCAACTTTGCTGAATTTGTTTATTAGTTCTGCTTTTCTGTTTGTTTATTCTGATATGCGCTCTAAAATTTCGTCTACATATCATCATGTTATTTGAGAACAGAGATAATTTTACTTGATCCTTTCTGATTTTGATGTATTCTATTTATTTTTTCTTGCCTTATTACTCTAGCTAAGACTTCCAGTACTATTTCAGTTAAATAGAAATGGTGAGACTGTGCATTTTTGCCTTCTTACAGAACTTAGAGAAAACATTTTCAATCTTTTACCACTAAATATTATGTTCTCTGTTGGCTTTTTATATATGGTCCTTATTATGTTGAGTTAATTTCCTTCTGTTCCTAATTTGTTTAGTTTTTTTTCCCCATTTATTTATTTTATTGCATTTTAGGTTTTGGGGAACATGCAAAATTGTTGCATAGGTACACACGTGGCAGTGTGATTTGCTGCCTTCCTCCCCATCACCTACATCTGGCATTTCTCCCCTTGCTATCTCTCCCCAGCTCCCCACCCCCCACCGTCCCTCCCCTATATATATTACCACCTGGTAATAACATATGATTCTTTCAGTGTGCTGTTGAATTTGATTTGCTAGCATTTTGTTGAGAATTTTTACATCTGTATTCATCGGGAATATAGGCCTATACTTTTCTTTCTTTTGGTGTTTTTGTCTGTCTTTGCTAACAGGGTACTGCTGACCTCATAAAATGAGTGTTAAAGTGTTTCCTTCTCTTCAATTTTCTGAAAGAGTTTAAGAAGGATTAATATTATTCTTCGTTAAATGTTGTGTAAATAGAATTCAAAAATAAAGCCATCTAGTCATGGGCTCATCCTTTTTGGGAGACTTTTAAAATGCTGATTCAATCTCTTTATCTGTTATTGCTATTGTTTTTGATGTCTGTGGCATCAGTTGTAATGTCACCTCTTTTGTATCTTTTTTTAGACTTACCTGTTTTTTTCTTTTCATAGCCTAGCTAAAGGCTTGTGGATTTTCTTTATCTTTTCAAAACACAATTCTTAATTTTGTTGATTTTTTCTATTGTTTTTCTACTGGTATTTTATTTATTTATACTTTAATCTTGATTATTTCCTTTCTTTTGATAACTTTGGGCTTAGTTTGTTATTCTTTTTCTAGTTATTTCAAGTATACTGTTAAGGTTTTTATTTGAGGGTTTTTTGTTTGTTTGTTTTTGTTTTCCTGTTGTAGGCATTTACTCATATAAAATTCCCTCTTAGGACTGCTTCTGATGCATCCCATACATTTTTGTATGCTGTGTTTTTATTTTTATTTGTCTAGCAGTATTTTTAAGTTTCCCTTTTGGCTTTCTGTTTGACTCATTGGTTGTTTATCATTCAAGAGTGTGTTATTTAATTTCCACATATTTGTGGATTTTTAAGTTTTCCTTCCGCTTTTAATTTCTAGTTTCAATCCATTGTGATTGGTAAAGATACTTTGTATGATTTTAATCTTCTAGGAGCTCAAACAACCCTATAGGAAATAATCTCCTTAAATTTGTTAAAGCTTCTGTTGTGACCCAATATGTGATCTGTCCTGGAGAATGTTTTGTGTGCACTTGAGAAGAATGTTTATCTTCTGCTATTTGATAGAATGTTCCTTCCATGTCTGTTAGGTCCATTTGATAAATAGAATTGCTCAACTCTTATTTCCTTATTGGTCTTTTCTCTGAATGTTTGGTCCATTATTGAAAGTGGAATATTGCAATCTCCTACTATTATTGTGTTACAGTCCATTTCTCCCTTCAGTTCTATCAATGTTTGCTTCCTATATTTGGTTGCCTATATTTTGGGTGCATATATATTTATGATTGTTGTCTCTTCCTGGTAAATCAATACTTCAATCATTATATAATGTCCTTCTTTGTCTCTTATGACAGCTTTTTACTTGAAGTCTATTTTGCCTCAAATAAATATGGTTACCATGATTCTCTTTGCTTATCATTTGCATGGAAAATCTTTTCCATCTCTTCACTTTTGGTCTAGGTGTGTCCTTAAATCTAAAGAAAGTCTCTTGTTTACATCTTATAGTTGGATCTTTAAAACAAAACCAAAACACACATTCAGCCACTCTATGTCTGTTTATTGAAGAGTTTAATTTAATCGATCTATATTTAAAGTGATTTCTGATAAGGAAGGACTTACTA